>NC_090063.1:6838820-6913820 GCF_038355195.1 Osmerus mordax | reverse complement strand
GGGTTGGCCGTGTACAGCTTGGTGGGGCTGACGCCTAAAGGATTGATCAGAGCTCCAGCCTCGCACGTCACCGTCTGAGGGCAGAGAAGAGAGAAAGTGCTAGATACTGGAGGTTGCTATGTGTGTGTTTTGTACTGTGTCTTTGTGTGTGTGTGTGTGTGTGTGCGTGCGTGCCTCTGCATTACCTTGGGCGTGGAGGTGACGTGTGTGAGGTAGAGCAGGATGTTCTTCAGGGTGGACAGGTGAGGGTAGGTCACCTTCAGTCTCAGAGGAGGGGTGTCCATCTCAGCCACCTTCTCTATCTGAAGAACACCCCCCGTCATGGTCAGAGGCACACAGTGGGGTGAAGAAGATTGAGGTGAGAAGCTGTGAGCAGGGCAGGTCCTAGAGGATCCTTGGATGATCGTATACTACAACACCCTGAGCCAAGCTAAGCTAAGACAAGTTACTTTGTTATTCTAATACAAAGTTTGAATATTTCTTTGTTAGTGTTCTACCATGCATGTTTAGGGTCCTACAATGTCAGGTTAGGATCCAACTATGTAGAGTTGGGGTACTAACATGTCGGGTTAGCGTACTAGAGTTACGCTCCTGCCATGTAGGGTGAGTGTGCTACAATGTAGGACTCTGGTCCTATTCTTTAGAGTTCGGTTACCGTGGTTACTCTTACCGTGTAGCTGATCTTGACCTCTTCTCCTATCATGCTGGTGTGGTTGAAGACTGAAGGGTGCTGCTCTCTCTTTTTTACAGAGATGTGATGCTCCTTGGGAAGTGCCCTGTGTACAGGAGAGTCTCCTTTCTCAGAGTGTGTGCGTTTGTTTGTTTGTGTGTGTGTGTTTGTGTGTGTGTGTGTGCGTGTGTGTGTATATATACTCACGTAAACCTAAGTCCAGCCTCATACTGAACTGGAATGGAGATCCTGACATAGTTGTCATTGAGCGTTGAGTTCAGCTCGTCGCTGTCACTGGACACACAACGATGAACGGTGCAGCGTTACCAAGGTGACACACATCATGGGTTGGGAAAGACAATGTGGACTGATCATAAAACATAAAAAGCACTGCTATATTCTTTGGCTATGGAATGCCTCCTGAACTGATGAACTGGTGTTCAAATACAAGGCAATAAGGAGCTTGGGCCTTGATTCAAGTTTCTTGCTTCAACATGTGCAAGAGTGGGCTTGGTCTGACCTGGCAGCGGTAACGTTGATGATAATCTCCTTCTGCACGTAAGCAGGGTTCACTTCAAATAGGATCTTGAACGTCTCCTGTCAATCAAGCAAAGAGGAATAAGGGGATATTTCTGAAATCAATCAAAACGATTCCTTATTATGGTTTGGTTGGCACTTCCATTAAAGTGTGGTACCAGCGAGCAGACCCACCTCAGTGTTGCTCTGGAGGAAGGGGTAGCCCACGGCACACTCCACCCTGCTGCCATTCAGACTGCAGTCAGACTTCTCTTTAGGCTGGGAAGGGAAGGGAGGCACTGTGATGGCAACACTGTCATGCTACAATGCTATGCTAACACTGTGATGGCAACACTGTCATGCTACAATGCTATGCTAACACTGTGATGGCAACAGTCATCCTCCTATGCTATGTTCACGCTGTGATGGTACAACACTTTAGTGTGGTACCATGCCATGCTACAGTATGCTACAACTATAATGGTAGTTCCAGTGCTATGCTATAACTATTCTCAAACCCTAATCTTAAGCAGTGGTATTACATTTGTATGTCAAGGTCAGATGATTATGCAGAACTTTCTCACCTCCACCTTGACGTAATTGATGTTCTCTGTGAAGCTGAGTGTGACCTTGGTGTTGTAAGCATTGTCCTGGCTGTTCCGGGTGGTGATCAGCACGTGGAACTTCTCCTTGTTGGCTTTGATCACCAGGCTTCAGACAACAGCACCAGGCAGCACACAGGCAAGTTAGCTTCATAAGCAGGTTGATTAATTCAGCCACCACAGGGGGGAGCTATAGTAAAGCAATGAATGGCATGGCTAATAATATACTGCACCTTCTCAATAATCACAACAAAGCCACCTCTGTCCTCACATAGGGACACCAGGTTCACAAGGGAGCACCATGGAACAACATCACTACTGAACACACTGTAGAGAACTACTATTATAGACACACCATTGCCTGTGAGGGTTACTATAGTGACCCATAGTAACCTACAATACCTAGTAACATGAGGCTGTGCAGGTTACCATAGTAACATGGTAACAATGGGCCTTACAGGTTACCGTAGAAACCCACCTGGTAACACTTGATTTGGCTGTGAGGGAGAGGTCAGCAATACACTTGTTGTCACTTCCACAATCCACTAGGGGTATCTGAAAAATATACAAATAAGTATCTTCACTCACAATTCACACCTAACACTTGAAACACTTACAGCAACAAATTACATGAACACAAAATCATTATCAGATACACAAGACACAGGATTGATGCCTTCTCTGTTACCTAGGGGGTTACACTTGGCTGATTCTGCTATTCAAAAAGAACACTGCCTAGTTGTCATTTAACCCAATAGTTTGCTGGAAGGCACACATTGCTCCTTACATTGGTAGATTACAATTTGTCAAAAGGAAAGCAGGATTGACAGGGACCAGCTTGTCCCTGTCAATCCTGGTTGTTGCTTTGGCTGGCTGTCATGTGTGATGTGTGATGTGTGAGTTTAAGTGTGTCTGTGTGTGTGTGTGTGTGTGTGTGTGTGTGTGTGTGTGTGTGTGTGTGTGTGTGTGTGTGTGTGTGTGTGTGAGTGAGTGTGAGTGTGTGTTCTGCTGTACTGATAGAACAGTAAACGCTGGTCTTACTCAGTCAGCATGAATAATAAAGACAGCCTGACAGCCTGACACACACATAAACAAGTGGCCTGGATGAACATGACCCTGGGGTGTCCAGGCGGAAATAGATTCATGTGTTTACACTTGGAGCTCCCCACAGCCAGTGAGTGTGTGTGAGTGTGTCTGTGTGTGCTTGTGTGTGCGTGTGAAATAGAGAGATCTGGACTGTGGGAACAGAAAGAGGCTGTCTAAGCTGCTCAGTTAATGATGCTCTGATGGAGCCCTGATGGGCAGCAGACAGCTGCTCTGGGGAAGGAGGTGAGAGCCTCTAGTGGCCAGAAAAGGAATCACAGTGTGACATGACAAAACTCATCATCTTGTAGTCTCATCTGCATGATGAGTCCCCCTGCCAGGAAGCAGGGGTTGTGTTTGGGTCATGGTCTGGGTTGAGCTTGTGTTTGGGTCAGCGTGGAGCCAGGGGATGGGGTTAGGGTTGTGTTTGGGTCAGATAAGAGCTAGGGGATAGGGTTTGGGTTGTGATTGGGTCATGGTCTGGGTTGGGGTTAGGGTGATTACCATGACTTGTGTCGTCTTACAGTTTTATTGTTGAAGGTGGGCAGGTCTCCATCCAATACTGGCCCCACGTCCTTCTCTGTCAACCCAAACTCCAGAGACACCATCATGGGGTCCCGGAAATCCACCCTCTTCTTGTCCTGTGGGACAGAGAGGGAGGGAGGAGAGGAGGAAGAGAGAGATGGGGACAGAGAAGAAGAGGGTGGAGGGAGAGGGACAATGAGAGAGGAGGAGGGAGAGGAGGAGGGAGAGGGACAATGAGAGAGGAGGAGGGAGAGGAGGAGGGAGAGGGACAATGAGAGAGGAGGAGGGAGAGGAGGAGGGAGAGGAGGAGGGAGAGGAGGAGGGAGAGGGACAATGAGAGAGGAGGAGGGAGAGGAGGAGGGAGAGCAGGAGGGAGAGGGGGAAGGGGAGAAAGATGGAGGGCAAGGCATCAGAGGTGTGTGACAGACAGTGTTAGAGGTGTTTGGTACACCACTAGGACATGCTGTTAGACTTAGGAAGTCAGGAATGCAAACCCCCTTTCCTCTCTTGTTCTTCCTCTCTTTTCCTTCCTCCCCCCTAACGGGGTAACAAGGCCCCCAGACCTCAGCCTGCTTTGATCAAACTAGTCCTGGTTCCCATTAAAGTCAAGGTTTCTTTCTTTACAACCCTTCCGACTTCCCTCTCTCCCCCCTCCCCTTTCCTGTCTCCATACAGCATTGGGTACTTGCCAACATGGTGAATCGATGCTCCCAGCATGCATTGTCCCTTATGGTGGTCATATTCTGCAGCCTGCGCTCGCCCACGGTGAACAGCGCCCGCGGCTTGGCCCGCCGGGCATCCAGCGTCAACCAGTAGCTTATGCCTGTCCCTGGAGAGGACACACACACAGACAGTTACAGACACAGACAGACAGGCAGACAGACAGGCTTACAAGCAGGCTGACAGACAGGTAGACAGGTAGACATGCTTACAGGCATGACACAGAGACAGACACAGACAGACAGGCATGCAGGTAGACAGACTTACATGCAGGCTGGCAGACAGACAGACAGACCACCAGCCTGGACACTAAAACCTGCTCTCACCGTCGCTAGAGGGTGTGGCCTCAGACTTCACCGAGTAGCTGAAACACACCTTGATGTCCACACACACTGTCTTCAAGCCGTTCACCTCACAGGTGTCCTGCTGCATGTTGACCTTGGAGGGGTTGAAGGTCATGTTGCTGCGCAGCTCTGCCACGTCTCTGGACCTAGAGGCGAGGTAACCACAGGTCACAGGGTCACACAAGGTAGCAGAGCGGGTTCACTAAAACCGCATGCCTGGGTCAAGTTCATCACCAAAGACCCGAATGCTTCTGACCACGAGGATTTCCTCCTGTTCCAGGGAGACTGCTGTAAATTGCTTGTGTATACCCCTCCCCCCCTCTCCCTCCGCCCTCCATCTCCTTCTCTCCAACCCCTAACGCTGCCAACTCCCATTGGGAAAGACATGGAGTTGCATGGCCCCTGGAGTTAGAGATGCTCCCAAACTCCAGCTGAGTCATGGAGGCATGCCAATAACAATGTTGATCCTGCAGTCTTTCCCTGAGTCCTTTCCACTCTGCCTTCTGGAAGGGGGGGGAAGGCATGTGTTCAGCAGTTGTTTCTTAAATTCTTGCTCGAAAAAGCACCGGAAAGCACCAAAAAGTCCAAGGTCCCTCTCGCTGGAAAATGATGCCAGAACACAAAGGGAAGGGATGAAGGGAAGGGATGATGGAGGGGTGTGCTGCTGGGGGGGGGGGGCATAGCCGGGGGGGGGGGGGCACAGGAAGCGGCAGAAGCGTCTACAGTAGCCCATCCTTATCCTTACCCTAACCTGATCAGAGAGGAGCTAGTTCCGAACCCCTGGAGAAACACAGCTGTGTAAACCACACAGTACTGCACCGATGCTGTCAGAAAGCAGTTGGAGACACTCTTGCTAATTCACCATGTGGAAAAACTGAGTTTTCAGTGTGTGTTTGTGGGGAGTGTGCGTGTGTGTGTGTGTGTGTGTTGGTGGCTCATCATTCTGTGTGTGTTTATCTCTCTCACCAGAAGAGAGAAGCTCCTCCCAGCCCTCCGATGGTGACGTCAGTAATGCCATCTCCGTTCAGGTCCATGACCCCATGGATGGACTGGCCAAAGAATTTCATCTTCTCCCCGTCTCCCCCTGCCGCAATGCGCTACACACACACACACACACCACAGTTTAGACAGGGACACACCCTTCCTGCTAAGCAGAAGAGCAGTCATAGTACTGACTGCCCAATTAGACCAACAAACGAGGGAGAAAGTAGATATATATATTTAATAAAAAGATATTTAAAAAGGGTTACATATATATATGTAATCCTGACCTCTCAAGCGAGCTCATGGGTCTGCTGTACCTGGACATATTTCTCCTTGAGGTCGCGTCCTTCACCGTGGTATATGTACACCGCCCCCCGGTGGTCATTCTCCAGCGGTGCACCGATCACCACGTCATTGAAGCCGTCCTGGTTGAGATCCGTCACCGCTGCAATTGCCGTGCCGAAACGGGCGCCGCACGGCTCATTCTTATTGGTGCAACTCTGGGTGTGGGCGGTGCAGCACGTCTGATTGACAGGCTTCAAGGTGGTCTGGTGCTCAAACATCCCCTCCTGGAGAGAAGGAGAGTAGGAGGGGTGGGGGGTGCAGAAAAGGGGGGGTCTGTAAATGACAGGACTTTGTTCGCTTATAACTGCTGTTCATCACTGTATAGGCGGACTGGACAGAAACCTGTTGGTGTACCTGGTTGAGTTGGTAAATGTAGACGTGTCCTTGTTCATCTCTGTCAGGGCCCATGAACATGGGAGCTCCAACCAGCAGCAGGTCAGTGTACGAGTCCTTGTCTACATCCACAGTCTGGAGCACGCTGCCAAAATACGACCCGATCTACACGCGCACACACGCACACACACACATTGACAAACTCTTTTAGAGCGAGGACGATGACGTCGTTATGGAGGCGATTACGAGGAGGATGGCGAAGTTGCTGAAGATAAACGTTACGGAGGTGGATGTTATGGTGATGATTTGTCACCTGTTCTCCCTTCAGGACCTGAGTGATGGTGACATTGCCGCCCTCCAGGCGGTAGATGATGACCCTGCCGGTGTGGTTGTGTCTGGGTGCTCCCGTTATGAACAACACACCGTCACGACTGTTGGCTGACTGCACATCATAACCTGCAGGGTGCGCACACACAGAAACACACAGCCACGGAGGCACACACACACACACAGACAGAAGGAGGTGATGTCAGCAGAGTGGAAGTCTTCAGATTCTGCACATCTTCACAGGTCTATATAAGGCAGCAACAGGATGTGTGTGTGAGTGTATGTGGGCCGTCTGAGTGAGACAGAGCACGTTGCTGGGAGAAGTTCCTCCACTCCTCACTGTTTATCAACCGGCAGCGAATCACTCAGGACTTGGCTGAGTGTGCCACATTTGACTGCGAGAGAGCTGGGCTGTTTATGGGAGCGTGCTACTACGATGCGTGCTTCAAACCTGTGTGAGCAAGTGTGAACGAGAGCGTTCGATGTGTTTGTGAGTGAGCACGTGCGTGCACGTGTGTGTTCATGTGTGGCCATCTTACCCACATAACCGGCCTGGGCCTCCTTCCTTGTGTCCAGGGGGTCATCAAAGCTGGTTGTCGTGGGGACGATGGAGCCCTTTGCTGTCTGCATCACCACGGTGCCGTTCCAGTCATACGCACCCACCGCCCCCAGAAGCACTCCTTCCTGTCACACAGGAAGCAGAGAGACGAAGGGAGGAAATGACAATCTTGTAATTATACTATTATAATCCACCCAACAAACATTCATTCCTGGTTAAACGTGTTTACACGATATGGCTGAACTGAGACGGGTATTACAGAAAAAGAGAGACAGTGTGTGTGTGTGTGTGTGTGTGTGGGGGGGGGGGGGTATCGGGACTAACCTTTGTACTATGAGCACTGAAACCAGCCTGGGACATCTCCATTTCAAAGGAAGAGGTGTAGTTACCAGTGGTAGCTAGGGTAGAGAGAGACAGGTTTACCAGTTGGAGCTAGGGTAGAGAGAGACAGGTTTACCAGTGGGAGCTATGTAGAGAGAGAGACAGGTTTACCAGTGGGAGCTATGTAGAGAGAGAGAGACAGATTTACCAGTGGGAGCTATGTAGAGAGAGAGAGACAGGTTTACCAGTGGGAGCTATGTAGAGAGAGAGAGACAGGTTTACCAGTGGTAGCTATGTAGAGAGAGAGAGACAGGTTTACCAGTGGTAGCTATTTAGAGAGAGAGACAGGTTTACCAGTGGTAGCTATGTAGAGAGAGAGACAGGTTTACCAGTGGGAGCTATGTAGAGAGAGAGACAGGTTTACCAGTGGTAGCTATGTAGAGAGAGAGACAAACACCAGTGAGAGGTGTAGTGCTTGATCAATAATTGAACTATATGTAGTAGATTCATTGGCTGGAATGGATTGTGGCCTTCGGAATAATAAGGCCCATAGAGACAAATAATAGTGGGTGGAGCAAGGCTGGGTTGCCAGGTTGGATACCCACCCTCCAGGGCAAAGATCTTGCTTCCCAGGGCATCCACAATGCTGAGGAGCGCCACCTCATCTGACACGTTGAAGAAGTGGTCTCCAACTGGCTCGCTGGAGATGGACTGGATCTCCTTAATGAACTTCTGGACATCGGCTAAACTCTTGTTCTGCCGGTTATAGTCTCCCAACACCTGGAGAGAAAGAGGATGGGGAGAGGGAGGATAGAGTGGGAGGAAGAAGTAGGAGTAGAAGGAGGGAGGAATAAAGCAAAGGGAGTGAGGGAGGAAAAAAGAGAGAGGTGCAGGGAGGAGACAGAGGATAGAGGGGGAGGATAGGGAGGGATAGAGGGGGAGGATAGGGAGGGATAGAGGGGGAGGATAGGGAGGGATAGAGGGGGAGGATAGGGAGGGATAGAGGGGGAGGATAGGGAGGGATAGAGGGGGAGGATAGGGAGGGATCGGCAGGGGGAGGATAGGGAGGGATCGGCAGGGGGAGTAGGGAAAATGAGAGAGTAATGAGTGTGTTGCAGAATGCTGAAGATGGAAGTGATGGGAATGTGTCTGATGTCTGATTGTCTCATCGTGCAGTTGGGATTAGGGATGAAGAAATGACACAAGCACACAGATGCACACAGAGATACACAGAGATATACAGAGAGATACACAGAGATACACACACAGAGATACACAGAGATATACAGAGAGATACACAGAGATACACACACAGAGATACACAGAGATATACACACAGATACACAGAGATACACACACAGAGATACACAGAGATATACACAGAGATAAACACACACAGATGTGTGTGATATATACACAGAGAGAGACTCTCAGATAGAGACGGACAGACAGACATAAAATACTCACAGCGATGCCAAACCTCTCGATCTGCTCCTCCTCACAATCCTTCACAACCTTTTCCAGATTGTAGAAGTCATGTGACTCTCCATCTGTGACGATCACCATGACTTTTTTGACCCCTGGCCGCATCCCTCGCTCCACCGTGAAGGCCTCTTCCCTGCAGGGAGGAGATGAGGGTCACAGGTCGCCATTACGAGAGTCATACAGGTCAAACACAGACAGCACAAGGGCAGGGAAGTCGTAACCCTGGATATCACACAGACCAGAGGCAGGGCATTATGGGAGTCGAGTTTCACATGACATCGAGGACTGCAGCGTGCATGTGTGTGTGTGTATTGTGTGTACCTGGCTGTCTTGATGCCCAGGGCTGTCATTGTCTTGTAGCCAGTCTGTTGAGGCAGGTGCTCCACCTCAGCCAGCAGGTCGTCAGTGTTGCTGAACTGGTTCAGATTCACTCTGTGGGTCACATTCTCGCCATAGGACACTATGCCCACCTGCAACACACACCAACAGGCACCTTCAACTCTCACACACATTTCTCTCGAGCGCTCTCTCTCTTCAACCACTAGTCTAGATGGTCGGGTGATGAGGTCACCAGCCCAGAGACAGAGCGATCCTCCAGTCCTGGAAGATCTGATCTCATGCTCCGATGGGTTCTCTGCGCTCAGCAACAGTTTCCATGGTGGCACAGAGGAAAACTATAATTTCACTGTAATAAATGTCCCACATCTTAATCTTCCCCATCCATCCATTCTTCCATCCATCCCTCTATTCCTGGGAGTTTGGGTCCCATTACAGTGTTCTAACCTGGGAGAGTGTGGGTCCTATCTCGATGTTCTTGAGGAACTTCAGCAGAAACTTGACAACCTGATCCCAGGGGTAGATACTGTTTGAGCCATCCAACACAATGACAATGTCCAGCTCCTTTGCACATTCTGCAACATAACCATCACTCCTACAATTAACCATCCAGTCAGTAAGTCAGTAATACCAAACTGTTCCACAACTCTTACCAGGACTAAAAGGACAGAGTATGACACATGTTCTAGAACCCTCACCAGAACTCAGTCTGGTCCATTAGCACTCATTGTAAACAGAGACAGCCAGACATCGACGTCATTCATGTGTGTATATGTGTGTGTGTGTGAGTTGTGAGTGTGTGTGTATGTAGCCATATGCAGGGGGGGGGGTTGTTTACTCAAAGGCAGAGAGGAGCAGCCCAGCACACTGTCTCCTAACTTGGGCATGCCTGGCAGAGAGGGAGGGGTCACTGGCTGGTTTACACCATTAGGAATGTTCTACTGTATACCTCTCTCTCTCTCTGTGTCTCTCTCTCTCTCTCTCTCTCTGTGTCTCTCTCTCTCTGTCTCTCTCTCTGTCTCTCTCTCTCTCTCTCTCTCTCTCTCTCTCTGTCTGTCTGTCTGTCTGTCTGTCTGTCTGTCTGTCTGTCTGTCTGTCTGTCTGTCTGTCTCTCCCCCCCCTTTCTCTATCTATCTCTATTTGTGTTGTGTTATTAGTGTTCTGTGGATGTACCTTGTACAGCCGGTGCTATGGAGTTGAGAACCTTGAAGGAGGAGCTAACGTTGGCGCAAACCCCTGAGATGTACTGCTGCTGACCACACATGTAGCCATACTGAGGTCCACAGGCCTGCAGATACAAGGGAGAGAGAGAGAGAGAGAGAGAGGGGTAGAGAGAGAGAGAGAGAGAGAGGGGGGGGGAGAGGAACAAGAGAGAGGGAGCAAGAGAGAGAGGGAAGTGAGTGGTACATAATTATACAGTGCCCCAGTGTATATTTGTTGTATGTGTGTGTGTGTGGGGGTGTGTGTGTTGGGATTCATCGCAGATTTTGCCCTTTTAGAATAGTTTCCTGGGCTTCACTCTCCTAGGTGACCAAAATCAAGTGCACCCCAGAGAGAAGGCTCCTACCAGGAAGCCTCCATCAGGGCTGGTCACCAGCGTTGTCCCCATGGTCATGTTTTCCTTCACTTCCCGTAGGTTGGGTATGGTGGTATATTCTAGGAGGAAACATGGATGAATAAACAAACCTTTAATTTCATTACTCTGCATCTGTTTGGGATTATCTATGCGTTTCATCAGTGTTGTCAGTGTGAGTGATGAACTCTTCCTTTGCATATTTCTCAGCTGTATCATGAGTTATAGAGCACCATCTCCTTATGTCAGACACCACTACTGGAACTGAACCAGCAGCTGCCCCCCCCCCAACCCCATCCCCATCTCCCACACACACAGACAGACACGCACACACACATACAGACACGTACACACACACATACAGACACGCACACACACACATACAGACACGCACACACACAGACAGACACGCACGCACACACAGACAGACACGCACACACACATACAGACACGTACACACACACATACAGACACGCACACACACACATACAGACACGCACACACACAGACAGACACGCACGCACACACAGACAGACAGACACGCACACACACATACAGACACGTACACACACACATACAGACACGCACACACACACACACAGACAGACACACACATTCACACAGAGCTGTTCTTTGTGGCATTGCAGGAGAAGGCTGTCATTGTCACTGTTGGAATGTATAACTCTACATCTACAGTTGATCTCTACAACACCCTCCCACACACACACACACACACACACACACACACACACAGACGGTTCTGGCCACCCTTTATGCCAGGTTAGAAGTGTATGATGGATTTGCAGTAAAGCATGACAGCCTCAGATCTCTTAACAACCCTGTCCTGTACGTGCTAATGTCAGAAGGAAGCACACACACGCTGCAGACCTGAGACTGCAGACCTGAGACTGCAGACCTGAGACTGCAGACCTGAGACTGCAGACCTGAGACTGCAGACCTGAGACTGCAGACCTGAGACTGCAGACCTGAGACTGCAGACCTGAGACAGCAGACTGATTAATCGTGTCCCCATGAGTGGATGAGACATGTTAATCCTATTTATTGGCTGACTTCCTGTCAAGGTCATTTCAGACCTAACTAAATGTATCAATACCAGACAAACACACACACACACAAACACACTCACTAGGCAGCTCCAGCTTGATACAGGTGCGGTTCCCTCTCCCTACTGGACACTTGTACACATCTCCGGTCCTCCTGGTTGGCTGACCGGTCAGAGGAGAGCCAATCAGAACCCTTGAGGAGCAAAGAAACAGATACCGTTGGAGTGTGGTCTCCCTGTAATTACCATCCTTACACTGGGGGAATCATGTAGTTAAAGTACATGTGTGTCAGCGTATTGTTAGTTTACTGTTAGATCTGTCCTGTACTGAGCTATAAACAGTAATGTTATTATCATTCCTCTGCTCTAATGAGGCTTGATCTGCCAGGGACAGACCTACACCCATACTCTCTCTCTCTGTTTATCTCTCTCTCTCTCTTTCTGTCTCTCTCTTTCTTTCTTTCTTTCTTTCTTTCTTTCTATCTCTCTCTCTTTATCTATCTCTCTCTTTCTGTCTCTCTCTCTCTCCCTTGTCCAACGGAGCTTTAAAGATGCTCTGTTCAGGACAGCAAGAGGGTGAAATCACTGAGGAGCAAAGAGGAGAGCAGCAATGAGGAGAGGAAGTGAGTAGAAGAGAGGCACAGAACATAGGTATTTGGAGAGCAGCTGCCAGAGCTGATTAGGACTGACTGAGTCCCTGTAACTGATGCCATATGGCCTTAATAAGACAATTACTGCAGAATGGCTGCAGTTACTACTCTCTCTGTAAGTATCTCCCAGGGTGTTGCAACATGTGTGGGAAAGGGGAGGGTGTGTGTGTGTTTGTGGGTCTCTTAAGGATTTAACAGCACTGTTGAATTGCCCTTGGACGTATTAAACGGGAGGGCTGTGTCGCTGGGTTGAACAGGGTCTGCAGCCGGTGAGCACTCTGGTGGATCGTTTCCAGGTAACCGCAGAGAGGTGGAGAATGGACTCCTGTTGGTGGGTCTCACCATTTGCCCTCGCTGTTTTCAAACTGCTGGACGGAGTAGCCGAACATGTCATCCACCGGTCCACTGAACGATAAGCCATTCTTCTCATCCACGTTGAACGACAGCACACAGGGCAGCAACACTACGGAGAGAGAAAGTTCGAGAGTTCTTCTCATGAAAGCTGTGAAGTTCATGTTGAGAGGAATATTGGCTGAGAGGACTTTTCTCGATAAATATTTATCCATATTTATTTGAGGGAAACAAACCAGCTGTATTAAAGGGTTCAACAGATAGACTGATAAACGACTTCAGTACTATTCAGTTGTTCTGGGTATGTTGTCAGCCGCCCACAGAAAAGGAGAGAGAGAGAGAGAGAGAGAGAGAGGGGTAGAGAAAGAGAGAGAGAGAGAGAGGGGTAGAGAGAGAGAGAGAGAGAGAGAGAGAGAGAGAGGAGAGAGAGAGAGAGAGAGAGAGAGAGAGAGAGAGAGAGAGAGAGAGAGAGAGAGAGAGAGAGAGAGAGAGAGAGAGAGAGAGAGAGAGAGGGTAAAGAGGAGAAGGCCCCATCCCAGACTCGGCCCACAGAGCTCCAGCAGAGGAAGAAGGACCAGCACTGTCTCAGCTCCTTCCCTCTCTCACAGACCCCTCACCCCTCCGCCTCCACTCCGCCTCCCTTCTGACCTCCGTGACAATCCTTTCTTCACTCCCTCCTCCCCTGTCTTTGCCATCTGTAAATTAGATGGCCTCCAAATATAACCTAAAACAGCTCTTTGTGTTTCTGCTTACAACAAGGCTGTTCATTGGGACTGTGCTGAGGCATTCCTCCCCAGCGACAGTATGAGAAGGTTAGGAGAGAGGAGCCATGGAGCTTTGAGACGGACACAATATCCAAGGAATCCAGACACTAAATCACATACACTATGTACAATACAAAAATACAGGGACACAGTCTCCTTGTTGCGGCTGCCGACCATTTTTTGCGCATCCCCTACTGTATCTGTCCTGTTCTAAATCTCCTAGTGTATATATCCCGCTTTCTCTCCTTCTGTGGATCTGCTATTTAGCTCTCAGATGCTCTCTGGTCCTGAGTCAGACAGGGGAGAGACGGCCTCCAACCTGTCCCAGACGTGAGCTGCATCGTCATCCATCAACCTGCATTGTCTCCTTCCTTTGTCTCTGTCAATCTTTTCCTCTCATACATCAATCTACTCTCCCTTTTAACTTGATTATGTACACATACACACACACTCACTGGAACACACACAGTTACTGACACATACACACACACACCGTGGAATGCTACTCATTTAGCTGATTCAAGATGGCCTCGGGCCAAGAAGGGCTTATCAGTGATCACAAGCAGTCCCGGAACAACACGAAAGCTGAATTCCTTTCTGGACACAAACAGCCTTGCACATGTATAATGCCCAGACACAACTGAGTGGATCCTGGCGTTGTGGAAGTAACAGCTTACTGGGTAGATTAGTGGTTGGAGCAGACAGAATATTGGGTTAGGGAGAAAAGCATCTAGGGAGGTCAGTTCACTTGGAACCTGGCTGGTCACGATGTTGGCATAGAGTCTTTGTCCAGACACCAAGAAGTCCACCTAATCCATGACATGAGTCCAGATGTCTCTCTCTCTCCGTTTCCATGTGTTTCTGGGAACAGCTCTCCTGGGCTCCAAACTTCCGACACAGACCTCTGCTCAGCTGCCTCCACATCCAGAGCTGTTCCATTTCAATTAATCTATCTGCTCGGTCATGAGGACAGTGCAGTGTGTGTGTGTGTGTGTGTGTGTGTGTATGTGAGGGCATGCCAGTGTATGCTCATGAGTACTTTTCTCTGGGTGTGTTCAAGCACAGATGTGACTCAATGTGCAATAAGAGAGCTGTGGGTTTGGAGGGCTTGTGTCTCCTGGGTCTGGAGGGAAAGGCTGGAGAGCTGCTCTGGATATGAAGCTGAAACAACGCTGACTCCAGATCATCAGGGATTAATCATCCATCCAGCCTCTTTCCATCTATTCTTTAATTCAGTCACCCATGCATCTATTCGCTCCTCCATCCATACATCCATCCATCCAACCATCCATCCTACCCTGGGAGTGTACTGCAAAGTCTTGGTGTCAGATTCCATACAGGAAGTTCCAGATGTCCTCTCAGGAACATTGGTTTTTATTGGCCCGCTAAACATCTCCAAGTCTCCCACGCTATGACATCATCCCCCTGACGGTTCTCATGGCTTTCATCCCCCAGAAGCCCCTGCTCCAACCATGTTCTATACCATTTACTGTACAATAGATTGCAACACACATCCACCCACACGCCCTTCTAAATAATGTGGTTTGCTGATTCCAATGTTTTTAGCACCATGTGTGCTGAGGGGCGGTCTCAGATCAAACACCTCCCACAGTGACTCCTCCCTCTGAGGTCACTGGGTTCACTTCCTGTTCTGTCCCAGAGCCAGCAACACCCACAAGAGACATCATCTCTGGAAAATAAACTACCTCTGTATTATTTTTATTCTAAGAACTCTGTCATAAAAGCTATTTCTGGTAAGTACAGTACAATATTATCATATCATATATTATTATAATTTAAATAATCGTATGAGTATTATAATAATAATGTGCCATATAAACCATCTTTGGTAAATGTACCTTCAGAACACAGAATAATATTATTGATAATGTTAACATAGTAAATTTCTCTACATAAACAATCTCTGGAAATGCTACCTTGTCTTAGACAATGCCCACAGCTGGGAACACTACCAGAATACTACCACTACCTGTTCTGTAGTCCTGGATGAAAGTGGTGTTGTTAGAGAGACCAAGATGAGATACCGGGAGACAAACCCTGAGAAAACATTTCTCTCTCGAGCACTGTCTTACTAAAGCAAGGCCTTTCTCACATGGATGGAGAGACCCCACCATCCCCTGAGGTCTCCCCTTGCCCCCTCTTTCCTTCCCTCCTTCCCGCCTCTCTGCGTCTTCCCGCCTCTCTACTTCCTCACCATGGAGATAACACTTTCCTGCTGATGCAGCTGTGTCCTCAGTCTGCGCCACTGAACACCAAGCCTGTCCGATATCACATACCGCCACCCATGTGATGATCATGGGATGATCATGTGATCCTCATGTAACTAACATGTAATAAAAAAAGTAATAACTTGTAAACAAAATGTAAGACTTTAAAGAGATTTGCATTGATTCACGATACTCAACCCCAGAAAGATTACCAGATAGATAAATTACCAGATTCGATTACCGGATATGTACAGCACATTACCAGATGTATAGAGTATCACATCCATTTCAAATAATAAACCATTTGAAAGTGTTGGGACAGTGTCATTCTGCTAGGCTTCCTGTACGTGTTAGCAGTACCCTTTTAATGTGAACAAGGTGCTCCTGGCAAAACGCATCTATTCCAGTCTGATGCCAGCATGATGGATGGACTGAACCGGGTGTAGTGTGTGTGTGTGTGGGGGTGGGGGGGGGTGGGGAGGGGGGTTCTGGTGGAGGGTCTGGCGCGCAGATGATGCAGGACTGGTCTGGCTACACGCACACATACACACATCAACAGCCCTCAGGGGGCCTCAGTGCTGACAGTCTTAGATCCTGTGTGTGTGTGTGTTTTGAGCATTTCTGTTGCTGGGAACAACACAAGGAAATGACTCTTGACAACATTCAAAAACACTCCTTTTCAAATACATCACTTTGAACAGGGCCAAGGACACAAACAACAGAACTGAGGCATTCAGTGCATACGTGTTTGTGTATTAATGTGGGTATCTATAGCTTCTTGACATTTCTCTCTCTCTCTCCCACACTCCTCCACGCTGACTCCCCCATTCCATCGTCCTTTCTCTGATGCCTCACAACAACTGCCATGTCCCATGACCTCACAGTCAAATACCTCCATTCCTGCCCTCTTCTCTTCTAACCCCCACCCCTCCTCAGACATCCCCCTCTCTCTGCTCTCTGCTATCTCTGTACTAAACACAGCCCTATCCTTACCGACCACAGAGGCTACAGCATTAACAAGATGACCAATGTGGTTCTAATTAGCCCAGGACAGGGTTCATGACATCCTGTAGCAAAGGTAGCTTCAAGGACGGAAACCACAACAAATCAAGGAGTGTGAAACACATGGAGGCTCCAGTGTTTGTGAGTGAGTGTGTGTCTCATAGGAGCCGCGGCTCACCCCTTGAGCAAGGTCAGGAGGTCAGGGGGTCATGACCTTGGATCATGGGACATGAGTGGATACTTTATGTGATGTCACACCTGTCCTCACAAGGCTCGGTAGTGATCACCGGTTGACCCGGGGGGTTTTCTCTCCTGTTGTGTTTGGTTCTATTACATGGAAGGGCTTCAGCAGGTCTGCATGTCCACAAGCTCCCCCGAGTAAAGCTTCGAAATAAACCAGTGAGGAGCTGAGCTCAGTTCAACCCCAGAACCCTGTTTTCTCTGTGGAGCTGCTGGAGCACCAGCGAACCATCAACATACTCGTGAAATGTTCATGACCTGGCTGTGAAAACACATGTACACCCACCCGCTCCCTCCCCCCCTCCCTCCCTCACACACATGCACACACTCATAGATACCCCCCCCACACACACACACACACGCATGCCACATCCGCTGCCCTGATCACGGAGAGAGCAGCCTGAAATCAGCCAGGTCCCTAGGGTATCCGTGGCAAGAATCAGCTTGCTAAACTGAACCCAGCCTCCAGAAGAACTGAAACCAGCAAACATCGAAAGACTTCCTGCCTTTTTGTTGTTGTTTTTTACAGTAGGACCCCTCCTCTATAGCCAGGGGGAGCTAACCAGTCTCTCCAGCATGCAAGTCGCTGTGTCTCCAGACAGACAAGGTCTTCATGGTAGGCCAGCTAGCAGCCCAGCCCCTTGTGACTGCTGAAAGGTGATGTCGTAAGATAACATCTTCACATGGCTCTCATCTGCACGCTGCATCTGCCTCTTAAACAAGCACTCACTCCACTACGGTTGGCTAACACGCAGGTTTGGTGGCGTGATAACCTGCCGGTGTAGCACCTCTGTCTTCCTTCTCTTCACACTTCACACCCACGTTATCTGAGCAGGGACTTCCTGATTTCTCCCGTCCCCCATCTTTCAGTAGCAGTACTAGACCAAGTCTAGAAGCTAGTGTCTAAAACAACATTGCCCTGTTATGCTGTTCAAGTCTATATACCAAGCCTAACCCGTAGTCGAAAACGGCTTTCTCCTCCTCTTCCTTCTGGCTGGTCTGGTTGAAACATTGTGCCCCAGACACATCCGATAGGACAGACCATAATGTTCCAGCCAAACAATCAAATGCATTAGCACAAATCACATAGAGGATCTGACCTCATATGCATGTTTCTGTACAGAGATTAAATTCTGGACTAATGGTTCACTTGAGAGAAATCTAGATAAGAACACATTTCAGCAGAGTGTTTCTAATTCCTTCCCTCTCTGTATCGCATACACCTCATGACATATTTCACCAGTGTTAAATGTGTTCTTACAACTACAGTTAAAACTATTCTTTAGATAGTTCACTTCCAAAACCTTTTTAAAGCTCCATACAGATGCTTCAGTAAGTGGTTGTGACAATTTTGACTTGAAATACTCTGCAACCTGTCCCAGCTGTTTGGACAGTTTCCAATGCTGTAACTATGTCTGCCGGCATAGTCCAGTTGTTTGATCCTGCTGATGTTAAGCTATACCAAGCCAGATTCTCCAACAGCTGATAGTACTCACGCATCACTTCATAAGGCTTTAACCCAACTGCTCCTCTGATTGGAGCAAAGCAATGGACTGCACTGACTAAGACCTCTAAACTGGCCACCACTGTAGCCATGGATACCACTTCTACTGTACATTTGATAAGATTAGCTGATCTCATCTGGTGTGTGTCGCTGGCATGTTGGGCTTGAACAAGAACTGGATGGTTAGAAGAACACACAGTGGTTGATCCAAAGCTGCTGCTTCCCACTGAAGCTGTCTGGAGTGACTTCATCTCTCGGAGGACCCATCTCTGAATGGATCTGGTTTCTGACTAGAGGAGAAGCCTGGGGGTCGTAGAGCGTTGAAATCAGCCAACGTATGAGAGGAGAAGAAGAAAGGACAGTCGGTCCTCCGGCGGAGGAATGTCTTTTTTTAGTTTCCAAGTATGGAGGGAGAGAGTCTGCAGGAGATCTGACGCATCAGCCTGACGATTTATGACTGGGAGTGTGTGTGTAGAGAACATGTTAGTAGGGGGAGTGTTAGTTTGTCCGTGTGTGTGTGTGTATGGGGGGGGGGGGGGGGGTTGGAGACTCCCTATGCCAGGGGAGGGGCGTGAGCGTCAGTCTGCCTCTCCCCCATCCACACTCCCGTTCATTCCCTACCTCGTCCTCTACCCTCTCTGATCACCAGTCTATTTATGAAATGAACACTTATCTACAAAGTAATTGGCACTGGCGGCAGAAGCCCTCACTAATAGTCCAGCTTAATGAAAATGAATCCATGAATAAGAGAAGGCTCCATTACTGTAAAAAAAAAACCCACTGAGACAGGCTCTGAGGGCATGGTCTCCTCCACACATTCATCAGTCCTGTCTAAGCACTGTCTTTTAAAACACACTCCTGCTGGATGAATGCACAAAGCTAGTTAAGGATGGATGGACAGACGGATGGAGGGATGGATGGATGGAAGGAAGGCTGGAAGGCTGGATGGCTGGACAGAAACACAGGCAGATAGATAGAACTGATATGCAACAAGAGGATGACATGCTCCCTCCTCACGAGACTGCTGAGGACTCTACATGTTGCTGTGCGTGTGTCTGTGAGAGAAAGAGTAAGTGAGTGCATGTGCATGCATGTCCTCTTCATACGTAGTAACATGCTTCAGGTGTTTCATTACTGTTTCCTTGGACGTTATGATAAGAACACATGGGATCTTCAGTGATACATATGGGACACATAAACACACACATGCAAGGAGTGGGCTGCACTATATATACTATAAATCCATTAGGGACCTGGTGTGACCAGTAATAACTTCCACATCGGGAAGCCATTTTAAGGGATAGTGAATTAACTACAGTACAAACACACCACCGGATCCCACACATGCCAGCAAACACACACATTCATACACATGCACAGATGCACATTCCCACACACACACGTTTTAGGAGTGTGTGTCTCAAGAGCATGCGAGTCCTCCATTCATACACCAGCAACACCTCTTCAGGACCAGCTTCCACCAGCAGCACTGGTCTGGATCCGTAACCCAGAGAGGGGCTCTAAGCGTGTGGGTTTGCAAATGTCCCTAGTAAGTTCTCTCGGCCCCTCATAGACTGATTGAAGCCAGATGCCCAAAAGACCCTAACCAGAACCTTATGTGCTTCATCGTCCAGGAGCTGTGGGGTCAGGTAAGACCTGCAGGGTTAGGTAAAACCTGCAGGGTTAGGTAGGACCTGCAGGGTTAGGTAGGACCTGCAGGGTTAGGTAGGACCTGCAGGGTTAGGTAAGACCTGCAGGGTTAGGTAGGAGCTGCAGGGTTAGGTAAGACCTGCAGGGTTAGGTAGGACCTGCAGGGTTAGGTAAGACCTGCAGGGTTAGGTAGGAGCTGCAGGGTTAGGTAAGACCTGCAGGGTTAGGTAGGACCTGCAGGGTTAGGTAAGACCTGCAGGGTTAGGTAAGACCTGCAGGGTTAGGTAAGACCTGCAGGGTTAGGTAAGACCTGCAGGGTTAGGTAGGACCTGCAGTGTTAGGTAGGAGCTGCAGGGTTAGGTAAGACCTGCAGGGTTAAGTAGGACCTGCAGGGTTAGGTAAGACCTGCAGGGTTAGGTAAGACCTGCAAGGTTAGGTAGGACCTTCAGGGTTAGGTAGGACCTGCAGGGTTAGGTAAGACCTGCAGGGTTAGGTAAGACCTGCAAGGTTAGGTAGGACCTTCAGGGTTAGGTAAGACCTGCAGGGTTAAGTAGGACCTGCAGGGTTAGGTAAGACCTGCAGGGTTAGGTAAGACCTGCAAGGTTAGGTAGGACCTTCAGGGTTAGGTAGGACCTGCAGGGTTAGGTAGGAGCTGCAGGCCATGTGGGCGTGGCCAAGCAGAAGCTGCTCCTCTATCCCAGGTGGAATATAGACATAGGCCTACACATCACAGAACATGGGGTCCATATCCAAGCACCTGAGTATATCAAGAAAGTAAACCAATTCTTAGAATTCTAGTCCTGCAACACATCCTGGGTGAGAGGGGGCGCTGGGCTAAGTGAGGAGACCTGTGTCTGTGAGCTGTAATCATTGCTAATGTGCGACCTTCAAATCTCCAGCTGCATCTCTAACTCAATTCTCTAATGACAGTCACGAGCTCGCGTCACATGTGAGTGTAGGAATCTGAGCATCAGACGGAGAGCTTCACGCTGTTGACTTTACAACTAGAGCATCGCTGGAGCTGCGGAGAGTTCCCAGAGGTGAGCGGTGATTTCCTCCGTCTCTGAACCAGCTCAACATAACTTACAAAATAATGCTCTGTTCAGACACCTCCCCAACACACCACATATATTAAATCAATGTGCTTATGAATTAGTAATCCGGTGATAAACAAGGGAGCCATTGAAGATGGACTGATAGGGGGGAGGGGGGACATGTTATTAAAGATGTGCCCAAGTGTATACATGAATTGCAATAATTACCACTTAATTTTTTGTAAGCCTCAGTATTGACTTTGTAAATGGGACATGAGCCTGTTCACCTCTCCCACGCACTACTCCAGACACTGCGCTCCTTAGGCTAATTCTAATGGCTAACTGTCTGGTGTGAAGTTGAGGCAAGCTGAGGCGCCCGTCCCGCCGCAGTTGAAGCATTCTGCTGTTACTGTGCTTCCGTCAGTCATCTCTGACACAGCAAGATAGACTTTCAGACGCCAATCAGCATGTTTCACACAGGCAGCCTTTCCAAACACTCAAATTTGCTTGCAGATTGCGGACAACTGAAAAACGAAAGGCTCACTCAAACCTAATGGATGCTTTCACTATTCATACATAATTTAGGCAGGCGTAGGCAACAGCGGTCAGTCGGTCCGTGTGGTCTTACAAGATGCGCACAGCAAGCGGCTAGGACGCACGAGATAAAAACAAATGCTCTGCGGTGGCAATGCACGACAATACAGCATTTGAACATGTGTTACATATTTCGAGGTAACGAAGCAACTTACCAAGTGTTGTTAATTTGAAATGCGTTAGACCCAGCATCGTTCTCAGCCGCTAGTCTCAGATGCCTTGACTCTTCCTTCCGACTTGCGAAATTCTACAAAGGCTCAGCTCTCTTGAGGCATTAGAGGTGATTGAACCGCTCGGAGAATCTAGCAGGCATTTCCTGTTGGCAAGTTCTGTTTGAAGTGTTCTAATCGTTAAAAGCGCAGACGCGTGTGGCAGTTGTCCATGTAGTCTCTCTCTCTCTCTCTGTAATGCACTGCGCACGAAGCCGAGACGCGAAGTAGGAGGAATGATAAGTTTGCTCAGACGGCTTGAGGCTATGAGCGCTTGAGCGGCGGTTTGTGGGGGCTGGCTTGCCAACCCATGGGAAAATCTTACCAGGCAAATAAGACCAGTGGCTGTCTGACAGAGACGTCTGGAAATCAGGACTGTCAGAAACTCTGACATAATGCAGCTAAATCCTCTCCAAACATGGTTTAGAAAGTTTAAAATCCTGCTTAATTCCTATTAATCCACTAAACTAACTAAATGACAAGAACAATCAGATAAAGACCAGGAACACAAGTCAGTCCAACAAGCCCAGTGGGCTATCCGTGCTGACAGTACAAAGCTGTCACAGAAAACATTTGTTCGGTTATAATGTTTCTCAGATTCTTTTTCATCCGCTAAGCCTCCTTCTGGCCTTTGAGGAAATTTCCTATAGAGAGCTTACTTTCATTTGTATAACCCATATATGTACTGTGTTGTTACAGCCCAGGGTTTGGCCTTGTACAGCCAGCCCAGGGCTGCCTGGGCTGGCTGTATCATGGCTGGCTGTTCGAGACCTGGGTGAACCAGGGCTGGCTATACATGGTTAAGGTATACCAGGGCTGCAGCAATACTGCCGGTTCTGATCATGCCACTTTGACTTCAGCCTGAGCGTACAGAGTTATGTCAAGCATGCCTCGTATGGTTTACATGTATATACTCTACATGTATAACCCTAACCCTAACCTCTCTTTCTCCCACACACACACACACACACACAATCACACTCAGAAGGATAGACATCACACGAAAACACAGATACAGGAGATAGTCAGAGGTTTATTGATCTTGGATCATATTTTCAAATGATGACTCACTGCCCTCCAATTGCATTGTCAAATGTATTGCTGACATTTTCTATCTTCTCAGAGTGGTTTTTCCCTGTCATTCTCTCTCAGGGAAGACCTGGGACCATTGCAAGGCTGGCTCACTTTTTCGTGAACATCTGCTATGATAGCCTGAGGAATCGGAGGCTTTTTGGTTCCCTCACTGCAGATACATACTGCAAAGTTCCTCGCCCGATGCGAACTCTGAAGCTGAAACCCACAGGACAGAGTATCAGAGTGGATCTCAGGAACTCCCTGAGAATGAGACAGTTTACAGAAGGCCTTCCTGTGTCTCCTGCCCTGCAGATATCTCCCCGGCCACTCAGGAAGACTCTGATTAGTGTCCCTGTTTTTGTCCCCCCCCCCCACGGTATCCTCCCCCTGCAGAGAGACCAGACACTTACAGACCAGATGTTTGTGTGAGTATGCGTGTGTTTGTATCTGCATGAGCGAGTGTAATGCCTGTGTGGAAACGTGTGTGTATACATATACTGTACATGTTCTGGGCTGCTCTACAGACAACCTGCGAAGATATGTTTCCTGAACAAATCCTTTTTAATGAAGGAAATGAGTTTGGTTAGTGTAAAATAACAAAATAAGGGGCAAATATTTGTCTAAGGGGTCGGGTCTCGTCAATGAGCCCACAGCCCTACGGTAAACCCTGCTGTGAAACATAGACACTCTAATCACGGGTGTTCACTGTTTAGCTATGGAAGCTGTAACATTGGGCAAAGTGTTGGGGATGGTGTGTGGCTCTGTGTGTATATGTATGTTTACATGTGTAAAGCTACTATTAAGAGCATAAGCCTACTGCCAGTTACACCTGCTCCTCTCCCATTTGTGTGTGTTTGTGTATGGGGGGGGGGGGGTGTGTGGGGGGGGGGGGTGAGTTTGTGTGTTTGTACGTTAGTGTATTGGATGCCTGTTAGATGTTGAAACACGTTGCCCTTTCAGATGCTACATTCTAAAAATCAGTGATTTGATTTGGGGAGCCAGGCTTTTAAGCAGAGACCCTGTGAGCAGAGTGGACACTGGCCATGCTCGGTCTGCTTCGGAGGAGGATGTCACTCAGGAACTCATCAAACAATAAAACCTCTTGTTAATGTGGACGAGTAAGATAGGAGAGACTGGACTCAGGAAGTCCACTTTGAATGAAATGATAAGATTAGAGCGGGGAGAGAAAGGAAGAGTGAAAGATAGAGGGAGGCAGAAGGCTGCATGGTCAATGTTTTTATGTTTAGAGCACTTAATGAAGATGGAGATAGTACTTTCTATGCGATGGGACAGCAAGAGGTAGAGACACCGAACACCCTGACAAAGTCACAGACGACACACTGAGCAAAGAGGTTAGCATTGAGCGATGTCTTCATTCCTCTCAGATTGCTTTTCCTTTTGACCTCTCCTTTTCTTCCTCTTTCCCTCTCTTTCTTCCTCCTTTTAAATGCTCTCTCTCTCTCTCTTTCTGTCTTCCTCTTTCTTTCTCTCTGAGAGGGACTCATGTGGGTCCTGACCCTCTGGTCTTCTAGGGGCGGGGCCTTCTTGAGGGAAAGCAGAGCATGTTCTCCAGAGGGGTAATACCACAGAGACAAGTATCAACTCACTTTTTCCATTTCTCTCTCTCTGTTCATCTCTCTATTTCTGTCCTTCTCCATCTCCTTCCCTCCCTCTCTTTCTCTCTATCCCTACCCCTGTCTCTGTCGGCTTTGTGCAAATTTAGTAACAGTATATTTACACAGTTTGTTTAAAACACGACAACAAACTTCAGCAAACAGGAAATTACTTTAAAGGAAAGGCAGCTGTGGTTACCAAGGTGATCAGTGAATCAAGCTTCACTTCCTGGGTATTAGACATCTCAGCCAATTAGAGCCTGTAAACACAAGGGCTCCGCCCAACTATGGCCCTATCACACTATGGAAGTTGCTCTGCTACATATGTATCCTTATCCTCTCTGTGCCCCCTGCTTCATTCCTGGCTTGTGACAAGCAGCAACACTAGATCAAGGGAGATGTGACCCTCAAGGCACCCCACCAGGAGGGCCCCAAACCCTGTTGTATACCAGTCATTCCCTTCTACCTCCAACCCTATCCCTTTCCCCACCACCACCTCATTCCCTCAACCCATTCTTTCTTGGACTTTGTCAACATGGCCTCTGAGCTACGGTTACAGCAGGGTCACAGACCCGCTGACTGACTGACTGACTGACTGACGCTCACTGATCCTGTGTGTGATGTGGAGCTGAAAGTCCAACATCACATCAATCTCCATCCCCCTTCTCCCTTCCCTTCTAGAGAATACAGTTGTGTCCAACTAGTGAAAACACATTCATGGCAACTCTATAGTGACGGTGAGTGTAGAATATCAGGTTGTGCCCACTCCCTCCCTAGCAGTTCTCGTTTGTAGAAAGCTATACTGGAGGGGCAGTCTAACTACTCAAGATATGCTTGATTCGGTTTACCCTGTGAGTAGAACTTGCACTTTCGTGCCTTATCCTCTTGGTCCATAATGCGTGTCAAGATAAATCAAACACATCCCATCTATGTGAACTATGTGAGCTATGTAGCCAACCCAGCACTACCAGCTACCAGTTGTTCATCACCTGTCACTGACCAGCATGATCACATAATGGGCCTCATGCAACTCATTCGTAATGCATATGCGTATGTGTGTTGGTGTGTGTATGTATGCGTGTGCACATGTGTGTGTGTGTGTGTGCAAGCTTAATCCAGTGAGCTCTCATTTTTGAGGGCTTCCTGCGCAGACCCTACTACTGAGAGAGGAAGAGAGGGAGGGATCATGTTTGTCATAAGTTTACATATCTTTCACTACTTTTCTAGAAACTATGAGAACCCTTTTCTTCTTGAAAACACAAACGCTACAGTCACTTCATGTCCCTGGCAATTTTATAAACGGAACCACCCTTCCTCCAGTCCTGAGGAAGTGACATCATTCTGTACTCTAAGCCAGATTCTGCTGTCGAATCACGTGAGCAGAGACTGAACTCTGTCATTGTTTGACTTTCCTCATCTCCTCCCTGAGAGGACAACCCTTCCTCTCATTGTACATTTAAAATGTGTCACTGATCTGTCTTTCAACAGCAATTCAATCAAATCTCTATTTCTCTTTCTCTTGTTCTCTCTTGTTATCACTCTTCCTCCCGTTTTCTCTCTTTCTCCTAGGTGGGTGCCCAGCCGTGTTCTACCAGGTCTGTCCAGAAGACTACAGGCCTCAGCACACAGCCAGGCAGAGGAGGGGTCTGGGGGCACCTGTGTTCTCAGCTGGTATGTGGACCCCCCAGTAAATACCATGCTCTGGGCAGGCTCTCCTGTCCTTCAGTCCTGTTGGAGTTCTGCAGATTCTCATCCATAATTGTGATTCTGCTCTGTTTTAACTCACTGTGTTTTTACAACATAGCAATGTGAATGTCTATTAAAGATGCCTCTGTGTCCTTAATGTGACTGCTGTGGGATGGAAGTGGGCTTTTTTCCTGCAGTTGGTGCGGTGGTCTGTTAAGTTACTCCAAGCTCCTCCTTCTAGAGGTGTTTGTATGTGTGCGTGTGAGGGGGGGGGGGGGGGGGTGCTGCATGCAGACCACTGGCTAGGGATGGAGGTCATCCAACTCACCCCCCACCCTCGCCCACTCTAAGAGCAGGAAATCGCTCCAATATGGGCCACAGTGTGGCCCTTTTCCAGCCCCTGGGGGGTGATTTAGAGGTCCTGTCAGCTCTGGGGCTTTAGGTTCACAGGGCAGCAAAGATGTTAGCCATTCTAGAGTCTGTGTGTGTGAGTGTGTGTGCGTGCGTGTGTGTGTGTGTGTGTGTGTGTGTGTGCGTGTGGGTGTGTGTGTGTGTGTGTGTGTGTGTGTGTGTGTGTGTGTGTGTGTGTGTGTGTGTGTGTGTGTGTGTGTGGGTGTGTGTGTGTGTGTGTGTGTGGGTGTGGGTGTGTGTGTGAGTGTGTGTGCGTGTGTGTGTGTGTGTGTGTGTGTGTGTGTGTGTGTGTGTGTGTGTGTGTGTGTGTGTGTGTGTGTGTGGGTGTGTGTGTGTGTGTGTGTGTGTGTGTGTGAGGTCATCACCAGAAAATGTGAAATTGTCTTTTTAATTACCAAGATAGTATTATTTAGAAACAAAGCAAACTCACTTATTTGTAGTACAATTATTTTGTCTAAATATTTGAAGGGAAGCTATTAATTTAACGTAGTCTTGTCAGCGACTCACATGTCCTGTTAGTCTGAATAATACTGAGTCAATAAATGAGCCTAAATGTCGAGTTTAAAGGGAGGATATTCTCACTATGCTCTATAAAAAGACACTTTTCAGTTTACATCAATATTGTAGGACTGTTAGTTCCAAGATGCAGTCACACTCACTAAACAGAGTGACTCCAGAACTCTGCTTGTATATCTTGTCTTCTTGGAAAGTATGCAACTATGCTACCTAGATGGTCAAACAGGCCGACTGCTGCTGCGCTGTGATCTTCAGCTGGAGGGCTTGTTTACACTGGGCATAGTTCACTACCTTGTGGGGATCATTTCTTTGAGTGCTTTTGAGGGTTCGAGGCACTGGCTCTGTTCCTGTCTCCCCCTTCTCCTCCTCTTTCTCCTCTCTTCCTCGTCCATCTTGTTATCCTTCTCCTAGTCCTTCTACTCCTTCTTTCTCCTCCTCTTGCTCCTTTTCCTCTTCCTTCCCCTGTTTTTTTCTCATCATCCCACCTCTTTCACCTCCTCATCCTTGTCGACCTACTCCTCCACTATAGTATGTCCTTCGTAATCATCATTACAACCATTTAAAATGAAAACAACTTTATTCCCAGGATTTATTTTCCTAATGTAAACACTGGGAATTGAGTATATTTTTAAACAGGGCCAAAGCTTCTATGCTGTTGTCTCACATGAGAGCTGAAGCTATCCAATTTCACTGCTTGCAGGGAGGCCAGAAGGCCAGTCCCATTGCCCCATAGGGAATAGGGACTGGAAGGCAGTGTATGTATGTATGTATGTATGTATGTATGTATGTATGTATGTATGTATGTATGTATGTATGTATGTATGTATGTATGTATGTATGTATGTGTGTGTGTGTGCGCGGGCACACATCTGGAGTCAGATGGCTGAGTGGTTAGGGAATTGGGCTAGTAATCAGAAGGTTGCTTGTTCGATTCCCGGCTATGCCAACCAAATGACGTTGTGTCCTTGGGCAAGGCACTTCACCCTACTTGCCTCTGGGAGAATGTCCCTGTACTTACTGTAAGTCGCTCTGGATAAGAGCGTCTGCTAAACGACTAAATGTAAATGTAAATGTACTTCATGACCATTGGCCTTGGCGACAATGATCATTCAGTTCATTCCAATCCATGTCCTTAGTCTCTTTGAACTACAGTATATTTCAAGGACTGACAGAGCATAATGCAATTAGAGCAGCGCATATTGGTCCTAACCTAGACGTAGGGTGCATCTTTGTAGGGTTATATACACCAGAGTATGTCTATCCATATCCAAGATCCTAAAGTATTTCATTTGAAGACTCAGTGTATTCCTAACCACTTTAAAAAAAACTTGCCTTTCAAACTCAGTCTGCCACCGTGCGGTGTGAAGAATACATTACAGAAGATCCACAACACGTCTAAGTTTGACGTAACCATATCCTGCCATGTTGGTTGGTCCAGGAAGTGCTATCGAAGTGGATAAATCTTGTTGCCGAGTGAATGTCTTTTTGGTATTCAATACCCTACATATAACCGTGATATCTGAGACTTATTGAATTTTGGTGGTTTCAAGCTCTTTACATACAACTGCTGTCAGAACGTGCATTAGGATGGCTTCTTTAACGCAGAGAAGTTCGGGCCTGGTGCAGAGGAGAACCGAGGCCACCCGGAATGCAGCTGCCGATAAGGACAGAGTGCCTGGCGAAGAGGATGAAGAGCAGCGACGCGGAGAGGAGGAGGAAGACGACCAGGGAGATTCAAAAGAAACCAGACTTACGTTGATGGAAGAAGTTTTGCTGTTAGGATTAAAGGATAGAGAGGTGTGGTGTTTTGTTGACTTGTTAGACAAGCTAGATAGACACTTTAGAGGGCAGTAACAAGGCTAACATTAGCTAGCTAGCAAGGAATTACGCGTAGCCTACAGCACCTAGCTCTAGCACTAAGAACACCAGCTGCTGTGAAAGAAAGCACTACAAATGCTACCCTGGTAACTAGATAAGACTTACGTCAACAATAACTGCACTAACAATACTAATACCATTGGTAAAACATATAGCAAACGCTCGTCGAATGACGTTGCTAAGGTAAATGCTAAACTACAGACGTGAGCTCACTCAGCCACTTAATGTTAGCTTGGTAGCTAGCCTATCTCGCTAACGTTTCAATTTGATCACATAATATGCTGTTGTTTTTGCCAACTGCGTGCCTGGTTTCTTATTCAGCAACAACTCCTAACCCATGGTCATGTTGTCACAGTATTTTATTTGACCTAGGGACTGTTATTATTTCCTGATAGGGCTATACATCTTTCTGGAATGACTGCATCTCGTCCGGGCTGCGCGGCTGTATGTTGATCGAGTTGGCTCTAAGGGGACGGCTACAGCTCGAGGCCTGCGGCTTACGGAGGAAAAGTCTTCTGGCTCGGAAGGTAGGCCTTCTTGCATTATGATAGATGCCTGTTTGGTGGTAGCACTATGCTGATAACTGATATCTTTCGAAACAGCTGTGTGCATGTGAGGGTAGAGATGAGAATGTGAAAATAAGTAAACTAGGCCTAGAGACAAAACGATCTCCACTTGTGTGGAGAAACCAACTGAGTGTGTCTGCCTGCAGGTGATATTCAAGTCCGACTCGCCCACGGGAGACATGCTGCTGGACGAGGCGCTGAAGCACATCAAGGAGACCCAGCCTCCTGAGACTGTGCAGGGCTGGATAGAGCTGCTGAGTGGTAACAACACTTGACATTCACCTTCAATTGTAAATGTTCCATGACAAGTACTGGAATGAATGAAATTAAACAATAATAACTCCCCCCCCCCCCCCCCAGGAGAGACTTGGAACCCCCTGAAGCTGCACTACCAGCTGAGGAACGTGCGTGAGCGTCTGGCCAAGAACCTGGTGGAGAAGGGCGTGCTCACCACTGAGAAGCAGAACTTCCTGCTCTTTGACATGACCACCCACCCGCTCACCAACAACACCATCAAGCAGCGCCTGGTCCGCAAGGTCCAGGAATCGGTTTTGGAGAAGTGGGTGAACGACCCCCAGCGCATGGACAAGCGGGTCCTGGCACTGATCCTCCTGGCCCACTCGTCGGACGTGCTGGAGAACGTGTTTGCCCCCCTGCTGGACGAGCAGTACGACCTGGCCATGAAGAGAGTGCGGCTGCTACTGGAGCTGGAGCCAGAAGCAGAGAGCACCAAGCCCAATGCTAACGAGCTCATGTGGGCCGTGGTGGCGGCCTTCACTAAATGATGTTTGTCTGAGCCTGGAACTGATGACCTGCTGGCTTGGGAAGCTGGACTGGTCCTGGTTGTAAATCACATGCTGGCGCTAGAACGCTAGACCAATCATAAACACTGATACGGACTGCAGTATCCATAACCCTCTGTGATGGCTGCCGTGCCACACTGCCATGATTGGCTGATAATGATGGTGGAGGGACGTTACAGTGACGATGATGATAATGATGATGACAATGTAGTGGTCAGGATCCTGGCTTCAGGGGTCGTGAGTGACCTCCCTGTGGGTGTCACAGTCTTGACCTTCAATATGTGGATACTGTAGCTGGGACGCGTGTCTGTAGCTGGGACGCCTGTCTGTAGCTGGGACACGTGTCTGTAGCTGGGACACGTGTCTAGCTGGGGCGCGTGTCTGTAGCTCGGAACGTGTGTCTGTGTTCCACCAAGCAGATCATAGCCAGTCTATAGAAGATCCTACATGAGCATTGTTGTTTGGGTTTTTTTCTATAACTTTCTGACACTTTGAGAAAGGTGTGTTATTAGGCATGGGTGATTCTGTTGTAAATTATAATTAATGCTTAGTCCTTGTCTCTAAGCTGTTTTGCACTTTGGGCAAATTGTCATGTTGAGATGGGTTTATGGCTGGTTGATGACCTTGTTTGTACAATTGAAATATACAGGGTTTAAGACTAATCTAGGCCTATTTCTGATCACCATGATTTCCAAGACACCAAATAATTCTCTCACACGTTTGATCCAACTTGACAGCCCTATTGTCAGCCCTGTCGTAGGCTCTGTGGTGGCTGCTCCTCTCCAGAGTCCCAGGGAATCCCCTGCAGCTCCTCCATCAATCCCACTGCTCTTCTCTGCCACACATGGTCCCCATGCAGGCCTCCTCTGCATCAGTCACCACTGTCAGCTGCCACCTGTCTTGTAAGCCTGTGTTCAGATCAAACTTGGGGAAAGTGGGCTCGGAAAGTGGAACGAAATGGTGTGAACTAACCTCCCCCCCCCCCCCCCCCCCCTTGAAATATTTTATGTTTTCTGCCATATTTATGTTTTACTTTCTACTGAGACTGTTTTTACCGCTTTCATGTCTGTGATCCAGAAAACATCCCCAAAAAGTAGCTTCTTTTGTACGCCCTTCTCTGTTCGTGTGTTTGCTCCGGCGGTGTCTGCCGCTCTGTGGACTGCACTGCTCTGTGGACCGCACTGCTCTGCTGCGCTCCAGGGCTGCATACAGGAGAGCGCTGTGATGACTAACAGTCTACACAGTGTACCAGTGAGGCATGATGACAAGTCCCAGCATGCTCCTGCAGAAGCTGCCGTCCCTCTGGTGGAGGCCTGTACCAGTATGGTCATGTGATATTAAAGGGATTTCTGTACCCCTCTTGTCTGCTTTTACGTGACCACACAATAAAGAGTGGATCATTGAAGTGCCTGAACTCAGCACTGTGAGGCTATCCTGTCATTCCTTCACTGTCTCGCAGAATGAGCTCTCCCGTTTCAATACAACATTTGAGAAGTGTCAAGAAAGTCCTAAGAGAAGCCTGTCCTTGATCTAGGCACAGATGTGGAATAAGACTCAAGTGTTTGGACACTGTTTAATATACAAGTGTATATCATAATTACATAAACGCAGATGAAATTTGTGTACAAGATCATGCATCTGTGTCTGACATTTACATTTAGTCATTTAGCAGATGCTCTTATCCAGAGCGACTTACAGTAAGTACAGGGACATTCCCCCCGAGGCAAGTAGGGTGAAGTGCCTTGCCCAAGGACACGACGTCATTTTGGCATGGCCGGGAATCGAACTGGCAACCTTCGGATTACTAGCCCGCTTCCCTAACCGCTCAGCCACCTGACATGAGGCATTGACCATGCCAGTGAAACAGCACATGGCATGGTTGGAAGAAGCTGGATTGCATCTTGTGTGATTACGTCATACTTTGTGCTTAACAACACAGCAGTCTGCAGAAGGCTAGTCCTTAAACGCATGCCCATGTAGACTTCCTCCAGGCATGGTAGCCTACATCCACGGGAATGGGGTCCAGTTAGGTTCAGGGTTTCCAGTAACCCACTAGTCTGTCAGCACAACAGTCTGACCCTCACTGTTTCACGGTTCAGCCAACATGGCGTCCATTCAGCCCTGCTTTAGGAACGGTAGATCTGGTAGGCTGTCCTCTCCTCCGTCCATTATGAATGGCGCAAATGCGCCAACACGGTACGGGTCTCCAATAGTGACCAATGCAATTCCATCACTATCTCCAAGTTAGCCGTTACTTTTCAGGCTCTCTGCAACTGAACGTCATACAAGGACGCTGCTAATGAGGATATCATATTTCACTTGACTTTGATCAGGTTCTTGTAGCTATTCATTAGTATCTCCAGCAGCTTGTATCTCCAGTTGACCGACCACTCCAGGCTGTCGCCGATGTTACGCAGCTGATGAGCACAGGCAATAGCGGTAGTTAGATCTGAAGAAAATGATACAAGTAAGGTTTAGACATGTTCTGTCAGAAAGATTGTTGTTATATATTGTTAAATAAACATAGCTACTTATAATTTTGTTACTGAAATTACATCTGGGTCCCGAGTTTTACCTGTGTTGGTCATTTTTATTACGCACGGTTGAACTTCAGATTAAGTTTTGTGTTGACTGCAGTATGCAGTACACTACTACGTTCCTTGTGTCTGTTTATATAGGTCCGTGTGGTTTCACAAGTAGAGCAACTATATTCTAATGATAGTCTCTCAGTTTATATAGCTTCGGTGACGTAAGGCGAGGTCCCAGTTCCTCCTCCTCGCGGGCTAGGCAAGCCTTTACAATGTTTACACACAAACTCCCCGAGTGAGTCGCAAGGGTAAAATAGAACACAGAGATTTTCCACGAATTAAATCAATGACTTGTTTGTGTGATACAGAATAGTCACTGCCACTGATCATTCCAGTGCTCACATGCTATCAGAGAACATCTGGAGGTGTGTGTGTGAGAGTGGGATTCAAGCCTCAAACCATGAGTAATTAGACATCTGTAATTATACATTGGAGTAGGGGTATTCATAAATGAAACAAAAAATGAAACACAAATAACACAACTGCACAAATATGAAGTCATTAAAATCCAAGGAATGAATGGACTGAGAGGTTAACTAGAGGACTGCCATTCCTGACCCAGACTCAAAGACAATCAGCTATGTACTTTGTACAGCCAGAGGTGACAGTTACAGGAACCCAGATACAGGTGTGAACAAAACATGTTGTGAGATGATGTTCTGCTACAGTCCAGGAAAAAATGAGTCTCTGCATGCTTATATAAACCTGTTGTAAATACATTAGGATTGCTCAATGTACAATTTGCTTGATAGACTGATAAACAGTATCACAAAAGTGGACGCGAGTGTTGTTGAAATGTTGATGACAGGAGCGCTGAGGAGACATGAGCCTGTCCCTATCCTAGACCCAGGGTTTGGGTGATAAGCTGTTTGAACACAGTAACTAGTACAGAGAGATAACATCATATCAACAATGTCATACTGGACGATATAGATGACATACATGACATGTAGATAGGTACAGCAGTCAGCAGTTAGAGCATTTCACTGCAGATCAAGAGGTTGTTTCAAATCCCCCTCTGTCGTCGCTGTAGATAAAAGCGCTTGCTAAATAAATACATTATTGGAAATGAATATATTATGTACCTTTTGAACAGAGTGGCCCTTGCCTTCTGACACCACTGGGATTTTTTAAAGCTCTATCCTGCTTGCCTAACTTCATTTTTGCTATTCACATTGCTTATTTGCCCTATATATATGTCAATATAATTATTGTACATCAGCAATAGCAGTGCATACCGTCAGCACTTTATATACTTAGATTCTTCTGTAATTGTACATATGGATTTTACCTGAACACTTGAATTTCCTTCAGGAAAAATAATGCAAAGTTAATCTAATTAAATGGAATAGATTTTAACAGAATTCAGAGAGAGAGAGAGAGAAAGAGAGAGATCAGGTCTAAATGTGATACACCTCTATCCTATTTTTTGTAATTTTTTTGGCAGAAATTACATGTGTTTCCTCAGACAACACCATTGTTTACAATTATCCTCATCATACATGTATATGTCTACAGAGTACAACTGTTCAACTAACGTGCTGCGGTAAACAAAAGACAAGGAAACTCCCTGTTTTACTACTCCTGGTCCAGAGACTGGCGCAGGCAGACATGTTGTTGCATGTCTTGGTGAGGGTGTGGTACTGTACAGTCCTGCTGATAGTGCTCCTGCCATGCCAGTCACCTGACTAGAATGGGCCTTCTCTACTCTCGCCATCACCGTAAGACTCACATTATCTTATCTAACCTGAGTCCGACCATGTTTTATTATCCGAAACACCTGTTTAGATTTTCCAGGATGTTTTTAGATAGTGTGTGTGGGGGGGGGGGGGTTTGTGTGTGTGTGTGTGTGTGGAAGCAAGAGAAGGGGGCAATAACATCCTTCATATTGTTATCAAATATCTTGTTTGCCCAGCCAACAACAACAACAGCCTAGCCTACATCCTTCTGTCTGACATTGACTATCATGCTCTGACAGTAACAGAGGCTCTCGCCCATAGTGCAGCTTTGAATAATGAATCAATACAAAAAGGAAGTGGATTCTGAATTCAATGTAGCTTTCTCAGATTTTTTGTTGTTGTTGCTTCCTCATTTTTTTCAGTTCTGGCAGGCAGATTACGCCATGATTACCTGTTTTGTCAACATGCCTACATTGCTACACCGCAGCATGTGGATATTTTTGGGAAGTGCCAACGCCAAATGCCAAAGAGAAGTTATACCTCTCCATATCTTCTTGTTTTTACACACTCAAACCACTAGGTGACAGCACATACAACCTAATCCTAATGCAAAGCCGTGAACCTTCGCCCGCTTGATAAGGGAAGTCATATTTAAAAATTATCTCACCACTTAATGTCCCATTATTAAGGGCTGAATAGAGGTAGAGGTAGTTATAATCTTTAATTAGTGACGAAGAAATTATTCAACCCAAACAAGAACCACGTGCATTAACGTTGATAAAACATCTGTATTTGACCTCCATGACCTGGTTCTTGGCGATCCTGACACGCAAATGATCGAAATCTAAGTAGCCTACATATCGCCACGCACAGCTGACTGGGGGAGCATTTGAGGACGCGGAAAATTAGGAAATAGGACAGTGCAGTCGGTTGGGTAGACGGAGGTCATTAAAGGACGTCGACTATGTCAACAGAAGTTTATTTTGCTAAAAAATTCCTTGTGACCCTGCCTGCGATTATGAAAGGTTGAGAAGCGGAACAAGCGAGCGTAAAACATCTTTATTTCTCATGCACAAGTCGTGGCGTCTCTCTCCCTCTCTTCGTGCGGGGCGGACTTTAAGCAAACCAAGTTTCCTGCCCCGTAAACTCGCAGCATCAGTTCTTCCTCTCATTGCTGAGGAACTGTCGCCCTGATTTCGTTCACCATGAGAGACCTTCACTTTAAGGACAACTTTTGGGTATGTGGTACATTGTTTAGTATACTTTTGTGTGTTGTGCACAAAAACACACAAACACACACTCAGCGTGGGTAACCTGTTCATTTATATAACATTAAGAGATTAGAGGGTGCGTCCTGTGTGTGTCTACTTGTTCACACTGTAAAGCTGGATTCTGACGGGGCTGGCTGTCCTACATCATACTCAACGCATATGAGCGTGAGGGTTATTCTGGCAAGGGTTTAAGAGTGCCTGGAGGATCACTCTTTCATTTCAGGCTAATGTTCAGTGTCCATTTTACCTGTAGGTTTCTCTGTCTGTAGATGTAAATGTCGTTGTGTAGGTAAATATCCGTGTAGATATCTCTGTGAGTAGGTCAATCTATGCCCATATATTTCTCTATGTAAGTGCTTATTGTAGGATCAGAATCAAAAAGGGGTTTAATCACCATGAAAGTTTGCAAAGACAAGGAATTTACTTTGTCAGGAAGGTGCATACGTTCAACATATAGGAATAGATCTTAAATAAGTGGTGTAAGTTTAAACAAGTCTAAAACTATACTAACGGAACAAAGTCTAACTAACTAATAGTAACTAATACTAAGGGGAGAGGTATGTAAAATATGCAAGTGTTTCAGGGTGTAGAGATATAGTGTGTTACCCCTCCCATTCATGTTAGAACACAGAGCTGACCTGTACGGCAGGATACGATGCCATCATACAGCACCTCACCGACGGCAAGAGGACCTGCAAGGAGGTGGAGGACTTCATGAAAGCCAGGTGAGCTCCGAATGCTGCCATGACCTGTGTAGACACAAGAAATGGCGGGATGCCACTGGACAATTTCCATGTTTATCTATCTGCTCAATCGAACAGACAGACAGAGAGCCAGACAGCTATCCAACCAGACCTTTATTTAGGTAGGCTTTGTTGTGCCTTAGTCCAGTGAATGGTCCAGTCAGTTCTGCTGCCTGGTAGCTGAACAGATCAGGGTTAACAGTCCAGGAAACTGCTGCTGTGTGCTCTGACTGTGTAAGCAGGACTTAACAGCACGTGTGAGAAGTGTGAAATCTGCTATTTCCTCGTTCTTAAACATGAAAGCAAAGCACTTTTCACATGACAAGATTTGACATTCCACCATTTCAGATGACCGTGTGCTCTGTTTTCAATCAATAAACCTTCTCCTTCGCGGGGTCATCAAATCGCTTCACCCGCAGTGTGTGTAAATAAGCTGTAAATGTTTGTGTATGTATTTCAGAGCAGCTATAGAGGAAAAGTATGCCAAAGAGCTGCTGGGTCTCTCCAAGAAAGTGTGTGGACACAATGAGATGAAGTAAGTTTGTTTGCATGGGTCTTCTTCTTTGTTCATTCAGGCAACTCGTCTGGTATATTTGGCCATCTTATGTGTCGTGAAGGGTGTGTTTGTGGAGCTCTGATTGGTCTCAAAAGCTCGGCAGCTGGCAAGACAGTGTAAATTCTGTGTTCTGTGTTGGTGCTTGATGCCTTCCACTCGGGGACGGGGTGGAGAGGAGGAGGAGGAGTGTGGTCAGCAGGAACTACTCTGAAGTACACAATGTGCCCTCAGTGTTTGATGCCTTAAGTACATGAGGGGGTGGGGGTGAGAGGGGGGGAAGCACAACACAGACGAGGAAGCCCAGAGAAAGATGCTAGCTGACAGGACGCCTGCATGTGACAGGCCTGTGACGTCGCCATGTTTGTGTTTGTTTGCTCAGCACGCTGAAGAGATCCCTGGACATGTTCAAACTGCGTGAGTGTTTCCATTTCATGGATCAGGAGACATCATTCTTGGTGGTTGCGTCAGCTGCATGGTGAGGAGCACTTTAATCTTGGCTGTGTGTGTGTGTGTGTGTGTGTGTAGAAACAGAGCATGTGAGCCTGTCCCACCTCACTCTGGCCCAGACCATGCGGGAGGAGGCACGGAGGTTGGAGGACTTCCGGGAGAGACAGAAGGAAGCACGGAAGAAGGTACTCTTTGCAAAAAGCAGGTCCCTATATGGTCATTACGGTCACTCTGTGCCTCCATCAGGTCAAATATAAGGTCATGGCTTTCACCGCTGATTGCCATAGACACCCCACTCTCTAGTTGGGTGCCTCAGCTTGTTGCAAGCTCAGTTGTCACAGCCAAACTAACAGTCTAATGGTTGATGGTGACTTGGGTTTGACCTCCCAGAGGCAGCTGATTTGTTGGTGATGTGTGTTCTCAGGTGGAACAGCAGATGGATGCTTTTCACAAACAAAGAGCCACACAGTTCAAGAAGACCATGGAGGTGAGCTGCCGGCTCAACCCGGCCACCTCTGTCAGCTTAAGAGCTGTTGGGTAGCAGCAAGTTCAAATGTTCTAGCAGCCGCTAGGCTAATTATTGCCAGTCAGGCCGATTCCTGGCAGGCTAGCTTCAGAGATGGGTTACTGGGCCTATAATGATCCTCCTTTGTCCTGTATAGAGAAGAACAGTCACTTTGATAGTGGAGGAAGTGAAAAGGCACAAGGATGACTGTTTTAAAGAGGAAGTCAGTTTTTGAGAACAAACTAATGCCATGTTATAAGCACTTAAAAGAAAGGTCGAGCTTCCCCAGGGAAACAGTATTGTCATCTGTGAGTCATGGTACCATGGGAGTCGGGTGGCTGAGTGGTGAGGGAATCGGGCTAGTAATCCGAAGGTTGCCAGTTCGATTCCCGGCCGTGCAAAATGACGTTGTGTCCTTGGGCAAGGCACTTCACCCTACTTGCCTCGTGGGGAATGTCCCTGTACTTACTGTAAGTCGCTCTGGATAAGAGCGTCTGCTAAATGACTAAATGTAAAATGTACCATGCCAACGGCCAGTTGAACATTAGGCTTGCTCCAGTCGTAATGCCTTGCTGCAAGCCAGGTCAGCTGACATGAAAAACATATAGTCAGACCATTGGATACTCACATCTGTTGAGACAATGTTTACTAGGAAGGGAGACCTAGGAAGTACCATTGAACTGCCCCCCTTTCTGCTGACTGTCCGTGCCCCCCCTTCCCCCACAACCACCACCAACAGACAAAGAAGACCTATGAACAGAAGTGTCGAGACAGGGAGGAGGTGGAGCAGAACATGAACCGCAATGCAGGCACCACCAACACCAAGCTACTGGAGAAGGTACCGTAGCCTCTAGCCACCTAGCAGCTAGAGAAGGTACCGTAGCCTCTAGCCACCTAGCAGCTAGAGAAGGTACCGTAGCTTCTAGCCACCTAGCAACTAGAGAAGGTACCGTAGCTTCTAGCCACCTAGCAACTAGAGAAGGTACCGTAGCCTCTAGCCACCTAGCAGCTAGAGAAGGTACCGTAGCCTCTAGCCACCTAGCAGCTAGAGAAGGTACCGTAGCCTCTAGCCACCTAGCAGCTAGAGAAGGTACCCTGGGTCCTAGTTGGCCCGAGCTGGTTTGGGGCTGGAACCACCCTTTGTGATGAGAGCTCTGCCAAAATGTCTCCTGGGACAAGGGTTAGACAGCTTCTTTCTTTCTTTGGTCTGAAGAAAGAATTTTGACTGGAGAGAAAAGATACTTGGGTTCCAGGCTTAGATTGTCATAGCGCGTGTTAAACTATACCAGCCTATTAATATTTATTGCAACTGTCATGTGCTTCATGCCTACAATAAGTTCTGCTAATTGGGGTAAAGAGGAAGAGTAGACAGAGAGAGAGACAGAGAAAGAGAGAGAGACAGATACAGATACAGAGAGAGACAGATACAGAGAGAGACAGAGAGAGAGAGACAGAGAGAGAGAGACAGAGAAAGAGAGAGACAGAGAAAGAGAGACAGAGAAAGAGAGCGAAAGAGCGAGAGAGAGCGAGTGAGAGAGTGAGAGAGAGAGAGAGAGAGAGCGAGAGAGCGAGAGGAGACGAGGCTAAAAACAGCGACGTTCTCACTGGGGCTGAGATAGAGATGAGAAGAGATGCATAGCGAGTTTTTTTTATGTTTGTGCTTGTCTGTTTCAGCTGTACACTAAAGCCCAGCAGGCCAAACAGACAGCAGAAGAAGCCGGTGAGAGACTCAGGAACATCAGGCCATTTAGCCAGTCCAGAGTGTTCTTGAGTGTGTTTCATAATGATGTTATTTCCTCTCTGGGCTGGCAGACAAGATGTACATACAGAATGTGTCGGTGTTGGGGAAAATCCAAGATGACTGGCAGAAAGAGCATGCCAAGGCCTGTGAGGTAGGGGCTGAATGTGTGTTTTGCTGTGTGCAAGTTAAGTGGTGTATGTGTGTGTCTGTGAGAAGGTACAGAGGTGTGTGTCTGTGCAGGTATTTGAGAAGCAAGAGGTGGAGAGGATCAGTACTCTGAGGAACATGGTTTGGACCCACCTGAACCATCTGTCCCAGCAATGTGTCACCAGCGACGAGGTAAACACATGCACACACACATACACACACACACACACACACCAGTACATTCCTACAGCCACATTTGAGAAATATGCTGCAATCCAATTTCAGTTTCTAGTTTCTATTACTCCATGCACATAAGCTGGGGAAGCATGTTAATAATACACGTGTGTGTTTAGCTCTATGAGGAAGTGAGAAAGTCTCTGGAGCAGTGTGACATCCAAGAGGACATTGGACACTTCATCAACCTCCGCAGAACAGGGCACAACCCTCCAGGTAGTCTATCGCTCTCTCTGCTCTCTCCTCTAGACATATAAACCTACAGGATCTCTCTCTCTCTCTCTACTCTAGAGATATAAACCTCCAGGTAGTCGCTCATTGTTGCTCTCTCCTCTACAGACACACAACTCCAGGTGCTCTTTCTCTTCATGTTTCCACTAGAGAGATGCACTGCTCAAATACTCTCAGCTTCTCTATCTTGTTCGTCTAAACCATAACAATGTTCCCCCAGCTCCTGTCCTCTATGAGAACTTCTATAGTGGGCAGAGATCCACAGGCCCATGCCCCTCCCCCAGACAGCCTCCTCCAATCAGTAGGTGGGTGACATAGGAACAGGAAGTAAAAGAAGACAGAATCTGATGTAATATTTGAATTTTCTGAACTTCTGGCTGTGTCTGGCTTGTGTTTGTGCAGGAGGGGACCTTTGCCTGATCCTTTGAACAATGCTGGTAAGTTTACATTATAATTAGTCTACATGTTTCCATGAAAATGCCATAGTCCACCTTATAACAGAATGTTTCTCTCCTCTAGGGGATGTGGTCTACGCCACAGTCCAGGAACCAGGATACAGCCTGCTACATTACTAGTACACACACGCACCCAGACACTGATACATGCACACACATACGCATGCTTGCACACACATATCTGCACACTGGTTCACATTCCTCACCAGGTCATGAATTAAGTCACCCTGATAAAACTAGACACAGAGCATAGACAAAACAGACTTGTCCGTGGTTGAGCTTGTCCTTATGACTGTGTTTAAACAGTCCAAGAGGTGTTAGTGGGGATAAAGACTGTGTGTGTGTAAACATCATCACATCAGCAGTTCTGTAGAGGAAACACCCATGAACATTCCTTCGAACAAGTCTGTGATCAGTTACTGATCCAAGGTCACCAGGAAGTTTTCTACCAGGTCTTTTATTGACCTTAGGTTTGTTCCAGGAACTGTGATGCATTCAGGGTTAGAGCTACACAGCTATACTATGATGCGTCATACAGATGGAATGTCTATTTATTTTTTAATTAAAATATGGTTGAATATGTATTTTTGTTGTGGCTTCATTTGTATATACTATGTGTTCCCTTCACAATTGGAATCAAGTGAGACCTTGTACTTCTGCTGTGTCATCTTGTTGGCTGTTCTGCAGTGTCGAGCCAGCTCTCCTCCTATTCAGTGTTTACTTCCTTTTTCGTGTTTGGTGGCATGCAGCAGGCATGACTGGCATTGTGTTCCCTGGGACTGTCGTCAAATACCGTCGTTTCAGTGACCAGGGCTTTCTTCTGCAGCGAAGGAAATGTGTGGTCTCAACACGTACCCCCTTACACAAGCAAAGTATCATCATTCTATTAACTCTCAGCCACACACACACAAACAGTACAACACTGTCAAACTGTCTCACCCTTTCCACACTCAATACACAGACAAAATGTACAGAGGAAGTTACAAAGAGCGTTTCTAAAGCGTGAAGCTTTCCATCACAGACTCTTGTGGTTAATACATCAGCTTCCGTCGGAATGATGACATGGTCAGGGAGGTCCGAGGTGGACACAGAACTGACTCAGATGGACTGTAAAACATCTCCTTGGACCGTACTGAATAAAGCTGTTTGAGGCCCAGCAACTGCAGGTACATGTTCAGTGAACAAGAAAGGAAGCTGCATTTGAAATTGAAACCGTTTTATTTTCCTCCAAGGCTCGAACAATATTCACCATAAGAACAAGCCAGTCAGCCTTGTTCTCTGTGACCTGTCTGGATCTATGTATCTGGCAGACTCGGTGAAGGGAATATCCCAAACATCTGTTCTGTTGTCAGTTCATAAGGTCCATTTCATTATCTGTCTGTCCACCTCCAGTCAGCTAGCGTGCAACTAGCCAGCCCCGAGGCCCACAACTACGCCGACGTGTTCAGGCATGGGTCCGGGCCTCCATAGCAACAGCCCCTCCAAGAGGTCAATTGACGTTCTCCTTTTTGATCAGATCTATGATCAACTGGATGGTTTTCTCATCTGAAAGTGATACAGAAAGAAATCTGTTGAACCATAACATGCGCGCTAGACGAGAACCAGATGAAGAACCAGAAAGAGAAGGACCAGGAAGTAGGAAGGGACAGAAACAAAAAGGGGATTAAGATTATTTACCCTCCAGGTTCATCTTTGGGTTCTCTAGCTTCCTCTCCAGCAGGGAGTCCATCAGCTTCCTCAAGTGTTTGAAGATCACGCCTATCCTCACTGGAGCCTAACACACGACAACACCCTCATCATGTTCAAGAGCTCCAATCCATCCTCCCTTCCATCCACCCCTCCCCAATCCACGAAGCCGTGACCCTCTGACCAACCTGGAAGTGAATCCAGCTGTCCAATGAGATGAGGCGTTCTCGGTGCTGCACGTCGATGTCACCGCCAAACAGCAGCATGGGGAAGGGAGAGATCAGGGTGGTGTCTCTAAGGTAGATCCTGGAATACTTCACCTGCAACGCACGCACGCACACACACACACACCCGCGGGAGGGAGAGGAGATAACAGGGGTCTCTCAGGTATGTCCTAAGACACACGAACGGCAGGACGTTTTAACGTCGGAAAAGCCCTTCTCTCTCCCACCTACACACACCTTCTCCTGGTAGAGCAGCCAGCCGTGCGTCTGCAGGTGTCTGTTGACGGAGGAGGGGTGGACCTGCGCGCGTCCCTGGGGGGTCTCGGCGGTGCACACCGCCCTGTCCAGCACGTCCACGGCGGGCGTGACCAGCACCCGGCCCACGCTGTCATACAGGCCGGCCGTCACGACCGCCTTCAGCAGGCTTATCTGCTGCTGCCCCGGAGGGCCCTGGGCGGGGGGGGCCCTGGAGCGGGAGCAGCAGAACCCGGCCTGCTCCATCATCCTCATCAGCTCCTGCTTCACGTCCTGGAGCGGACAAGACACGGGTCAGAACCGGCGGAGATCAAAAACCGACTGCTCTTTGACGGCGATCGTACCTCGATGGTGAGAAGCGCGGTGCGATTCAGGAAGTGTTTCCTGCAGTAAGTCATCTCTGCTCTGGACCCCTCGGCACGGGAGTTCTTCCACCTGCAGAACAACACACAAGCTCAAAAAACCGCAGAGACCCTCAGGGAACCAGGGAGGTCTATCAGGAACAGTAATGGACTGGTACCCCAAGTAGGCGATGTAGATTGTCAGGTGATCCGAGTTGGCCAATGAGAGGGCAGCTTTAGCCAGGTTGGCTTCCTCCTTCCTGTTCATAGGTGTGGAAAATGGAGACTTCTCTGAGATAGCTGCTGCAATAGTAGCCTTTGAGGAACACACACACACACACAGTCAGTAAGTTCAAACATAATCACATTCACCAATCTTACATCTTACCAGTATGCGTACCAGATGGTGCAGTACCAGTAATGTCCTACAGGAGAACTCACTATGGGATCCAGGCAGCCCAGGATGGCGCCGAAGATGAGCATCTTTCCGATCTTGACGTTGACAGGCAGCGTGGCGAGGTGGTGCCCCAGGGGTGTGAGGGTGTGTGTGTCAGGGTGGCATGCCCCGATCTTGCGCAGCAGACTCAAGGCGTTGCTGACAGACTGGGGCTGGGGGGGGTCCAGCGCCCGTGACAGGAACACCTCGGGGGACCCGTACGCACATTTCTGAAGGGAGGGGGACAGCTGGTTAGGGGGGAAGGGGAGATGTATGCGGGTGTGTGTGTGGCTGTGTGTGTGAGAGAAAGTGTGTGCCTGTTTATGTGTGTGTGTGCATGTGTTCGTGTCTGTGTTTATGTGTCTGTGTTTATGTGTCTGTGTTTGTGCGTGTGTGTTTGTGCGTGTGACTGTATGTGCGACTGTGTTTGTGTGAGTGTGTGTGCGAGAGCGTGTGTGCGTATACCACAGATTAGTAACCCCCCATTATGACTACACAGCAGTGCAGACAGGGCGGTGCACAGGGCGGGGGTCAGACAGAGGAAGATGAGTGAGTGTGTGTCGTCGGTAGTGTGCGAGCGAATCGTTATGTGTGTGTGAGAGTTAGTGTTTGGGAGTGTGTGTTTGTTTGATGGGTGTGGGTTAAATAATCTTATGGTGAGATGCAAGTGAGTGGATGAGGCATATTGAGCAACATCTACTGAGGAAACCAGAAGGACACGTGTCTGCAGCTGGAGTGGAGAACAGGCCGACATGATATTGTTGTTTTTGTACCATTATGTGTAGACACAGCTCTTCCAGCGGTACCCTCAGTATCTCTGGTATAGAGTAGTCCATGAACGCCTGGAACCTGAGAGAGAGAGAGAGAGAGAGAGAGAGAGAGAGAGAAGATGGGGAGAGAGAGAGACAGAGAGAGACAGAGCAAGAGAGAGAGAGAGAGAGAGAGAGAGAGAGAGAGAGAGAGAGAGAGAGAGAGACAGACAGACAGAGCGAGAGAGAGAGAAGATGGGAGAGAGAGAGAGAGAGAGAGAGAGAGAGAGAGAGAGAGAGAGAGAGAGAGAGAGAGACAGAGCGAGAGAAGATGGGGAGGTAGGGATGCAGGCATGAGACGTGTTTAGGGTCACACAAACACACTGGATGTTGTCAGCAGACCCACTTTACACACCTGAACTTGGGGTAGAGTCTGAAGCAGAAGCCGCTGCGTACACGACCCGCCCTGCCCTGCCTCTGGAGGGCGCTGGCCTTCGAAACAAACGTCTCCACGAGAGAACTCATCTGACTGCTCTCATGGTACCTGGAGAACACAGAGGTTAGGCAGGATGGAACCAGGCCAGACCAGTCCAGGCCCGGGCTCTGTAATTATTCATTATCCCTGAATGATATATATGAATATGGATCTCATAAACTGTATATTTATGGTGTTTCCTACTTGTTTTCCTTGGTCTTTCCTGTGTCAATGACAAAAACCACGTCGGGGATGGTGACGCCTGTCTCAGCTATATTTGTTGACAGCACAATCTGGAACACAGTCCAAAACAAAAACTCACGTCGACATTTCAAATCTTCCTGAGCAGTTGGAAGTGCGGCCGTGTGCGACGCACAGAGCTGCCTTACCTTTCTGACGCCAGCGGGGGGCACTGTGAAAGCAGCAGCCTGGTCCTTGGATGACAGAGTGGAGTGCAGCGCCACCAGCTTGTACCTGAGGAGGGCAGCAGAGAGACACACCCAACCCTCATCACAACATCTCATGCTGCTCTTCTGTGGTTGTCAGTGAAAACACACACATCTGGGGGCAAGGGGGGGGGGGCAGGTGAAGAGAGAGAGAGAGATAGATTAAGACATGGGAGAGAGGAAGGGGGGAATGAAAAAGAGGGAGAGAGAGGAGACGAGGTGTGTTGGGTACCTGTCTTTGGAGCGGAACCTCTTGTCTGAGCTGAGCAGGTCGTAGAGCTGCTGGATGTGAGCCAGGCCTGGCAGGAACACCAGCACCGCCCCATCCAGCACTGCAAACTGGGGGGACTTATCTAACAAACAATCCAACACACAAACATCGTCAGAGCTGTCAGGGCCTCCGACCACCGGACCACGCCATAAGGGCTTGCTGTAGCAACGGCAGAGTGACAGGTATGTGTTACCCAGGTACTCCAGCAGGTCTAAAACCAGGTCCATGTTGATCTTGTTGGGGTTCATGTACTGCAGCGCGTGCCGGGTCCGCCCACTGAAGTGGTCCAAGTCTGGACCCAAGTCCCAGCCTGAGCCCGAATCCTTCACAATGAACTCCTGAGGAACACACGCACACACACACACACACACACACCAGCAGGTATGAGACGCAGATTGGAGAGGAGCTGGACACAGAGTTGGTACACACGAAGGGGGAGACAGGAAGGAGAGCAAGACTAATGCTGCTGGATTATTATGGTGCCAGCTCCTCTTCTTCCTGTTCATCATTCAGGATCTGAAAAATGAAGCAGGAGCAGAGAGGAGCCGCTACTAGTCCTGCCTCGCTGGAACTCGCATCATGACAAGCATGCCAAGAAGGATTGGAAGGATGAGGAGGAAGGAGGGGAGGAAGGAGGGGAGGTCAACAGATGGAGGAGGATGTTCATGTGGTCCCCTACCTGGTGCTGCTGGCTCTTGCCCCCCCTCAGGGTGACGGCCAGACTGACCTCCTCCTCCTCCTCCAGGATCTTCTGGCTGTACTCAGAGTCCTGTTCTAGAACATAGCCGGTCTCCTCCACAATGTCCTCCAGATGGAACACCTGCAGACACACACACACACACTTAACCATCACATACAACCTACAGTAGACTGTCGAAGCATTCATTCATTTCAATGTATTTGGGGTTCATTCAGTCACTTCCTCTTCATGCAGTCATCCCCGGATCACTCAGGTCATCTGGCCTCACCTCCACAGGGAAGGTTCTCCCAGGGATGGTGACCACCGGGCAGTGGTTGAAGTAGGCTGAGAACTTCTCACACTGGACCGTGGCGCTCATGAGGACCAGGTGCAGGTCCGAGCGGCGCTGGACCACGTCCTTCAGGATGGTCAGCAGGAAGTCAGACTGGACGCTGCGCTCATGGACCTGGGAGGGGGGGGGGGGAAGAGATGGTTTGGTTCCACTTCTTCTAGTGCCAAGCAATCATGTGTGTGTGAGTCATTGAGTCATTAGAGTGTGCGTGTGTGTTCTCCCACCTCATCGACGATGATGTGTGTGAGAGAGCTGAGCAGCGGGTCGTGCTGTAGCTTGCGGAGCAGGACCCCGGTGGTACAGTACAGCAGGCGGGTCCAGTCCCCCGCTCGGTTCTCCATCCGGATCTGGTACCCACACAAGGACGACTGCAACCACAACAGGATATGACATCACATACCGTAGGATACCATCACCATCAGGATATCATAGCATGATAAAGAACGATATTCTAGATCCTTCCGGCCTGCCCCTCCTCCACCTAGACCCAAGCCCCACTCCCCCCCAGATCAGGAACCTGACCCCTACCCCCCCGGTCTCAGACCTTGGCCCCGGGTCCGTCGTCGCTCCCCAGCTCCTGTGCCACTCTGCTGGCCAGGCTCATGGCGGAGATCCTGCGCGGCTGGGTCACCACGATGTTGCAGTGCTGCGCCACAGCGCCCGCCGTCAACAGCTCCTCCAGGATGAACTGGGGAATCTGGGTGCTCTTCCCACTGCCCGTCTCCCCGGACACCACCACCACGCGGTGGCGCTGCAGAGCGTCCAGCACGCGGCCGCGGTGCTGGACCACAGGAAGCTGCTCTCGCTCAGCCTGCAGGCGGCGCCAGAGGGCGGAGCCTCGCGATTTCAGGAGGAGGAGCTTGGAGGCCTCGGCTCTGCCCCCTTCCCTTAGGGACTTCCTCTCCTTCTCCTCCTCTTCCTCTTGCGGGGTAGCCAGGCTCTCCCAGGAGTCCTCCGGCTCCCCCTGGGCCTCGGGCTGCGTCCGGGTCCCGCCCTCCTGCCCGGCCTCCTGCCCGGGCCCCGAGGCCTGCTGCAGGCTCTGCTGCTGTTTGAGGCGAGTCAGCAGGCGGGCGATGAACTGGTCGCGGGGCTTGTTGGCCGCCGTGCGGCTCTGCTCCTCCTCGCGCTGCTCGCCGTCGCTCCACTCTAGCCACACCTCCCTGTACGTAGGGGGGAGGAGCTGGTGCACCGACTGGGGGAGGGGGGAGAGGAGGGGGGGCGGAGTAGGGGGAGAGAGATGAGATTAAAGGGGAGGTTAAAAAAAACAGAGAGTTCAAAGACAAAGACAGGTAGGCATTCGTCTTGGAAGCTGCATGCTGCACCTCCCCCCCCTGTGATATTGACAGTATACTGCACGCACCTGTCCCTTGACCAGGTTGTAGAGAGCCAGAGTGGCAGCCAGGTGTTGAGCCTGCATGCTGTCCTCTGTCAGGATGGTGGGACACACCTCCAACACATCCTCCAGCCTCTGGACACGAACCCTGGAACACACACACACACACAGGTCCTTACTGCAGACCAGTACACAACACACTCCCGACACACAAGACACACTCGCTCCGACACACACCCATACCTGCTGCGCCAGTATTTCCCAGCAGGAACCTTCTGGAAGGAGGGAGCGGGGCTCTTGGGCAGGTTCTTCCTCACCCAGTCGATCAGGAACTGTTTAGGAGACTTCCCCGTCCAGCTGCGAGCCGTGTAGTCAAGGTTGCGGATGTCCTTGGGCTCGTTCTTCTTCACTGCTGGAAAACACACACGCGCACACAAACATTAGACTGACAGGGACCATGTATAGATGCTACAGTAAAGTTACTATATCCGGTTGGTACCTTTCTCTGCTGGTGGGGGCGTGTCTTTCTGCTCAAACAGGCTGAAGAGGCCGTCCTTGCTGTCGGGGGCCGGGGCTGGGGCCGGGGCCGGGGGCTTCCTGTCCTCGCGGGGCGGGTCCACCACTTTCATGGCCGGGTTGAACATGGGGTGGGACTCCAGGGGCTTCATCTCTGAGATACGGAAACATCGGTTACATCTGCTATGACAGTACAGTCGATATGGGCATGGGCATAGCTCTACCGTATGGCATTTGACGCCAGACCAAGAGGTCACACGTTCGAACATCAGCCCCGTGTACCCCCCGATTTATTTATAGAAGTGTGATCTTGATTATATGTGTGTGCATACAGTATACATGTGAGAGTGAGTGTATGCACTGTGCGTGTGCAGGTGTGTGCTACCTTGCTGTATGACCCTGATGCGGTCCTGAGCAGTCCTCTGGCCTGCCTTGTCTCTCTTGCTCTTGGCAGCTGAAGCCATCTCCCTCGCATCGTACAGCTGGGCCGTCAGAACGAGGTACCTGTCGTTCTACACAGCCCAGTCACACCAACGTCACGGCAACGACAACACATTGACACCTCCGCATTCATAGCTCACATCATTTCAACAGGATGTTGGAATGTTAAGTGACACAACAGGTTCACGTCATCAGGGGTTACCGGGTCAAACTTCTGGTCCAGTTCGGGGTTCCGTGCTGCCTTTCCTCTCCCTTCCTCCTCCTCCTCTTCCTCCTCCTCCTCGTCTTCACTGGCCTGTTCAGCATACCTCAGGATCCACTCCTTCATACTGGCCCCCTCGTCCTTCTCTGACACCTGAAGCCATGGAAACACATATGGGCACCGACGTTCTAACCCTGTATACTGGACAGAAGATCTACTGTACAGTACACTACTGTAGGTGCACGACCTCTGCTGAGCTCCAGAACCAAAAAGATCAGACCTCCCTATTGGTCTACCTACCTTGGCCGGCTCCTTCAGGGGCTCTTTGGGAGCCTGAGGCACGGGGGGCTGGGTCTGTTGAGGAGGCTGGAACCGGGCCTTGGTCCTGTGGTTCTCCTCCTGCATCCGCTGGCTGAACCCCTCTGGGAGCTCCTCTGGGTGTATAGGGAGGGGGGAGGGGAGGGGGCAGACTCTGTGAGATCAGTTAGTGTACAATGTGGAATCATAGCTAGCGCTAACCATAGGTTATGTACTCTACCATCTTTAAGGTTCAGGCATAGCCAGTCAAGTGCCGAATGCAGATCCCCTCCATACAGCACGCTGCTCTTCATGGCCTCCTCGATGTGATCGGTCTTGAAGCTGAACTTCTGTAGCGCAGTGTACAGATCCTGCCAGACACAAGCAGAGAAGCGACGTCACACTGTAGTCACATCACCAAAGGGAACCGGGATCTGAGTATGGGAATGGCTGCCGTCTCTCTCTGTTACCAAGAGCTTCTTGTTGGTGAGGCGTCCTGACACGGCACCCTGGTCTCCGTTCTCCTGCCTGAACTCATTGATCAGCTTGATGATCTTCTTCTCCAGATCCGGCTGAATGACAACCTGGTGTTCCACACAAACAGCACAGCATGAATGTGCTGGTGATCATGGTGTTGGAACAGTTATCATTCGAGTTGTGCAGTTATAACAGGGTTGTGCAAGTATAATAGTGCTGTGCAGTTATGGTGTTATGAAGTTATGGTGTCTGTTTTAGGTTACTTCAAATGAAACACACTCCATAAAAGGGGGCACCTGTCTGTTTAGCGATCTGAACCTGCACAGTGACTTACTTTGAGAATGGACTTGTCCGAAACTCCCCCCGTGTCAACATGCGCTGTGTTGGTGAGACTGTAGGTCTTAGGACCTGGCAGAACGGAGCGAAACATTATTGTTGCATGTCAGTTCAATTCTGTGGTCCCCCACAGGGCAGTGAGGTAGCCTAAACAGTTAGCTCACCGGCTACGGGACACTTACTGAAACTTCTCCCAAACACAGCTGTAGTGCCGACACAGTCAAGTACTGGAAAGATGCCACCATGTAAATGCACAGAGGACCACTGGCAAAGCAGTCTCAATGGTCTCTTGCGATCTCATACCTTTGGGTTTGTTGTTGTCTTTCACTGTGGCTTTAGCAGGATTCGGCTTCTGTGGCAGTTTTCTTCCGGCGGAGGTGTCTGCCACGCCGTTTCCAGTTGCAGCAACGTTGCCCACTGCCGCCGGTGGAACCGGAGGGACCCCCGCTGCTTTCTTCTTTTTTCCACCCATTAAGATATGGTGCAAATACGGATCTAATGATCAATTCAACGGAAAACACATTGGTCGCTTTGGATGAAAGGCAACACACGTCCGTATGAGTTTGTAAATTGATCCTCAGTAGTTGCCGTAACGGAAGTGGTTCTTGGTTTGACGGATGAAGCTTTTTGGGTTGCCAGATACTTTATCATTAAACTTGTTTTTAGCCCAGTTGTTAGATTGGCATTTTTGTTGTGCTACACTGGCAAAATCAAATTGAGATGCCCATTAAGAGAATACGAGAAAGGGGAAACGTGTATTCCTTGACTGATTTTTGTTTGGTCATTTATAAATGTAAAAAGACAGCTCACTTGGGTGGTTTATGACTCATTGATGGGAGTAATAATCGGATAAAATACTCAAATCTGGCAACCCTTGGTTGTATCCAGTCATTTGCAAGCATGGCGGACGCGTTTGGAGACGATTTGTTCAGCGTGTTTGATGATGAACATACTTCTTCGAGTAGTAAAAAGTCTACTCAGTCAGCACCGCTAACGGGGTATGTATGGTGCAATTGCATTAAAGGAATTTAATTGAGCTCAGACGTTACAAATAATTCCAGACTGAATTGAGAGGACCGTTGCCTACACACTTGCTAACTGCTAATGCTAACTACCGTACAGTGCTACCTAGCCAACTTGTGGGAGACGTGAATGCACAATGATACATTAAGCAGATTGTGTATGTAGATATTACAGTTATGGTTGATGAAGACCTTAATCTATGAATTTGGTGTGGCCCGCATCCCCGGCAAGACAATACTGTATTGAGGTTTGTTATGAAACTTGTTCCTAACAGGAAAGCAGGTGAGAATCTTGGGACCAGGGACAAGGATGCGTCTTCCCCACAGATGAAAAGAGAAGCAGACACAGATGGAACGGAAGAAACGTTGTTTGGGAAGAAGCCGAAGTTGGATACAGTCTCCGCCGAGGAGATCAAGTAAGTAATTCACTACTTTACCACTCCAGCTGGAACATTCTTGCTGCTGAAGCTGCTACTGGTTCTTAGTGGTGTCTGTATTTAATTGGACGTGTAACTGCTTTCTGAAACCAATATTGACCAGAGAGGGGCTGTTTTTCCACCAGCTTGGCGGACCTGATGCCCAAGGTGAAGGTCCAACCCGTTGAGACTGTGGAGGGATGCAACCACGAGGTACATCATGCTCTACAAGCTCTCTGGAGGATGCTGTCAAGTCATTCTTAACTCGAGACTGAATAAGATCTTTGAATTGAAGTTCACCAGTGTAGATGTGCTGTAGGACACAGCTCCTGTGAACCTTCAGAGTTGCTGTGTGAACATGCAGTTCTTCTCCCCTCCAGGTGGCTCTACCTGACAATGAGGAGTACACCCCTCTGAAACCTCGTGTGGGAAAAGCTGCCAAGGTACTGTCACTGTACTGTCCTGCTCTCTGCTTCCCGTGTCGTTATACAGGGTCACACTGCCCACTAGAGTCTCTCTGAGTAGAGCTTCAGGTGACTGGTCTCTGAGTAGAGCCTCAGGTGACTGGTCTCTGAGTAGAGCCTCAGGTGACTCTAGTCTCTCCCACAGGAGTACCCCTTCATCCTGGACCCGTTCCAGCGCGAGGCTCTCCTCTGCATCGACAACAACCAGTCTGTCCTGGTCTCCGCCCACACCTCTGCAGGGAAGACCGTGTGTGCAGAGTGAGTGGAGCACATCCGCGTGGAGCACATCCGCGTGGAGCACATCCGCGTGGAGCACATCCGCGTGGAGCACATCCGCGTGGAGCACATCCGCGTGGAGCACATCCGCGTGGAGCACATCCGCGTGGAGCACATCCGCGTGGAGCACATCCGCGTGGAGCACATCCGCGTGCATTCTCACGCCAGCCTCTCACGAACGCACCCACTGGTGTCCGGAGCTTTACTCATATCTGCCTGCCTCTCGCCAAACCCTCCCCCCTCCAGGTACGCCATTGCCCTGGCACTCAGGGAGAAGCAGAGGGTCATCTTCACCAGCCCCATCAAGGCCCTGAGTAACCAGAAGTACCGGGAGATGTACGAAGAGTTCCAAGACGTGGGCTTGATGACCGGCGACGTCACCATCAACCCCACCGCTTCCTGCCTCGTCATGACAACGGAGGTATGATTGACGGCTGCATCCAGGTGGGCTGTATAAGCGCCGCCCTACGTGACGAGACCCAGCTGTGACTACAGCTCCATGAGCTGTGAACTGGACTGACCTAATGACACTCAGTCAAGCAACACTATAGTGTTGCTTGAAGGATATGTTTTTGATTGTTTGTTTGTTGTTCCAGATCCTGAGGAGCATGTTGTACCGAGGGTCCGAGGTCATGAGAGAAGTCGCCTGGGTCATCTTTGATGAGATCCACTACATGAGAGACGCAGGTGTGAATACACACTCGCTCACACACACTCTGGGGAGAACGAGGACACAGAGCAACTCCTTTATGTTTGGCGTGATTTAGAGCCCCGTGGCCTGAGATGTGGTGAAGATGTAGCCCGGGTGTAAAGAACGTGTGTGTGTGTGTGTGCGCTTCCTGTAGAGCGTGGAGTTGTGTGGGAGGAGACGATCATCCTGCTTCCTGACAATGTCCACTATGTCTTCCTGTCCGCCACGATCCCCAACGCCAAGCAGTTTGCTGAGTGGATCTGCCACCTGCACAAACAGGTGCTGGGAGGGAGCTCTATGTAGTGATGAAGAGTTTCTCTGTGTTCATGTTAGGGTCTGGTTCTGTCTGGAACCCCTCCAGCTGTGTAGTGTTCTCATGTGTCCCCTCTGCCTGCAGCCCTGTCATGTGGTGTACACAGACTACAGGCCCACACCCCTGCAACACTACATCTTCCCTGCAGGGGGCGATGGACTCCACCTGGTGGTTGACGAGAACGTAAGGCGAACACACACACATGGATAGGTTACTCTGAATGCAGGATTACTAACCCTCCATTATTTAACGTGTATCTGTGCACAGTGACTCAGCGTGTTGCCATGGTACTCAGCTAAGTGTTCTCTCTGAGTTATAAACCAGTTCAGGGACTGTCATCGATTACACGGTGTCCCGTGCAAATTCATGACAGCATGCCGTGTGTGTGTGTCTGGGGGATGTTTGGCGTGCAGTGTCATGTGTCCTCGTCCGACCCGTGTTTGACCTGTGCTCGTCTACTCTGGTCTGTCAGGGGGAGTTCCGCGAGGACAACTTCAACACGGCCATGCAGGTGCTGCGTGACGCCGGGGACTCTGGGGCGAGCAGCGCGGGGGGCAAGTGGGATGCCAAGGGGCGCAGAGGAGGAACCAGAGGTAGGGGGAGCCAAACGCTAGGAGGCGTCAGTCACCAATTAACCAATTCATCTAATGTACCGATAATTCAATGTGTGTGTGTGTGTGTGTGTGTCTGTCTCTCAGGACCCTCCAATGTGTTCAAGATAGTGAAGATGATCATGGAGAGGAACTTCCAGCCGGTAATCATCTTCAGCTTCAGCAAGAAGGAGTGTGAGGCCTACGCACTGCAAGTGTCCAAGCTGGACTTCAACACAGGTAAGCGACACACACACACTCCCACACACACACACTCCCACACACACACACTCCCACACACACACACTCCCACATGCCTCTGGCCTGAGCTGGAAGAGTTAACTGAGTTTTTGCTGCTTGTGTTGACGCCACACATTTCTCACCACGCTTCACACTGTTGTGTGTGATGTGATTAGCTACATGTCCAAACAGGCGGCAGACAGACTGAATATGGCGGTTGTTCTGCTGCAGGTCAGCTGTTCACAAACATCTCCAGATGAAGAGCATGCTTGTTCAGCCGAGGGGGGGGGGGGGGGGGGGAGGGGGGATTTGGATAAAAGCGCTAAATAAATGTATTATTATTATTATCATCATTACTATTACGTTATCCATGAAAGGAGAAGGGGTTAGGGATTAGAAGAGGGAGGAGGATGGGGGGGCGTCATCTTTCCTCCTTCTGTTATGATACAGCTTCTGAAGTGTTTAGAGAACAGAGAGCCAGGATATTAAACACACACGGGAAGGAAACGTTGCCATTTTTACATTTCAGAGGATGAGAAGAAGCTGGTGGAGGAGGTGTTCAACAACGCTGTGGACTGTCTGTCTGATGAAGACAAGAAGCTACCTCAGGTATGCCCCCCCCCCCAGCCAACCCCCCTCACACATGGGTTTGTCTTACTATCCTTGTGAGGACCTAAAATTCACTCTCATTCAATATCGTGCTAACCCTGACTGCAATTGTAACCTTAAACCCCCCAACCTAACTAGAAATAGCACCTGAATTGGTAAGGCCCAAGACAATGTCCTCACAAGGTCCATTTTCTTAATGTTTAACTACCCTTAGCTGTAAACGTAAACCACACACACACACACACACACACACACACACACACACACACACGGTAACAAGACCATGTTAACTATTAAGGATCTGTTTCCACCCTCCATGTATATTCCCAGCTGTACTGTGTGTCTGCAGGTGGAGCATGTCCTGCCACTGCTGAAAAGAGGGATTGGGATCCATCATGGAGGTCTGCTGCCCATCCTGAAGGAGACCATTGAGATCCTGTTCTCTGAAGGCCTGATCAAGGTGAGGCTGCTGCCTGCTGACCCAATACCTGCTTTGACCCTACCTGGCCTATGTCTACTTGCTAGCTGAATTTCACCCTAACTGGTCTAACCATGCCTGGTTAGGACCCCATCTTGGGATAGACATGACCTTTGACCCTGTATATGAGGTACTCTTAACAGTGTTGTCTCCCTGCTCAGGCCCTGTTCGCCACGGAGACCTTCGCCATGGGGATCAACATGCCGGCCCGCACTGTGCTCTTCACCAGCGCACGCAAGTTCGACGGCAAAGACTTCCGCTGGGTAACTGTGCCTGCCATTAGCGCACCTGCGTGTGTGTGCACGCTGTCATGTGTGTGCAAGGCTTTATAAGGCCGTGGACTCTTGCTCTGACGTCAGATAAACAGCCAAGTGGAGTTTGAGCAAGGAGGCTGTTGATCAAAATCTCACTCTTACATACACACACACTGGAATGTTCCCTAGTTCTGCGTGTTCAGCCATATTCCCGCCCAGAGGAACGTGCCTGCAGCTAACACAGCAGGATTTACAGTCACAGCAGTATTTTAGTACCCTATGTGATTTAAGACGGAACGCTGTGTGTGTGTGTGTGTGTGTGTGTGTGTGTGTGTGCGCAGATCACGTCTGGGGAGTACATCCAGATGTCCGGGAGAGCAGGTAGGAGAGGCATGGACGAGAGGGGCATCGTCATCTTCATGGTGGATGAGAAGATGAACCCAGCCAAGGGCAAAGAACTGCTCAAGGTAGGATGTGTGTGTGTGTGTGTGTGTGTGTGTCCATGAACACTTGGGTCAACAGGAACACACTTCTCCTGGCCTGTAAAATCTCCATCCACTTAGTTTGAAAGTCCCTTCAGTGCAAACAAGCATCCTTCAACCCCAGTGTCATGGTGTATTCCCAACATGCTCCCCCCCCACTGTCCCTCCAGGGTGCAGCAGACCCTCTGAACAGTGCCTTCCATCTCACCTACAACATGGTCCTCAACCTGCTGAGGGTGGAGGAGATCAACCCCGAGTACATGCTGGAAAAGTCCTTCTACCAGTTCCAGCACTACCGCGCTGTGCCTGGGGTGGTAGAGAGTACGTACATGCATCTCTCCACACACTACATACTACCCTCCACATACTACACCCTACCCTCCACACACTACATACTACCCTCCACATACTACACCCTACCCTCCACACACTACATACTACCCTCCACATACTACACCCTACCCTCCACACACTACATACTACCCTCCACATACTACACCCTACCCTCCACACACTACATACTACACCCTACCCTCCACACACTACATACTACCCTCCACATCCTACATACTACCCTCCACATACTACATACTACATGAGGCGTCCTAGTCCAGAGTGGGGGCCACCAAGTTCACAATAGAGAAAGTGGTGTGTTGGAGTGTTGCTACAGTGTCAGGCATGAACGGATCGGGTCATGTGTTAATGTGGTGTTGTTGTTGTTGACGTGTGCAGAAATGAGTAGCCTGGAGGAGCAGTACAATGCCATCCAGATCCCCAACGAGGAGAGTGTGGTGACCTACTATAAGATCCGCCAGCAGCTGGCCAAACTGGCCAAGGAGATTGAAGAGTTTGTCCATAAACCCAAATACTGCCTGCCCTTCCTGCAGCCTGGTCGCCTGGTCAAGGTAGCGTGCAAACTAACATGTGACCCATACATGATAACCCCCGGGTTCGATGAGATGTTGTAGATGAGAGATCTTGTGCTTGTTCCTCAGGTGAAGAAGGATGATGCAGACTTTGGCTGGGGTGTGGTGGTCAACTTCTCCAAGAAGACCAACGTCAAGGTGGCCAATGGAACACATCTTTCTTCTAGTATTACACACGGTGAAGGGCATGAGATTCAGTGTGTGTCTGTGTGTGTGTGTGTCCAGGTGGTCTCGCCAGAGCAGGACACTCTGTATGTGGTGGAGGTTCTGGTCCATTGCAGCAAGGAGAGTGTGAAGAACGCCTCCACGGAGGCTGCCAAGCCCGCCGGGCCGGGGGAGAAGGGCGAGATGCAGGTGGGGCTGTCCCAGCAGAGTCCATCCCTCTTCCTCCTCCCCCCTGTGCTGCCATGACTCGGCATTGCGTTTTTCAATCTGTGCACTTCCTTGTTCCTGGTCAGGTGGTGCCAGTGATGCTCCACCTCCTCACATCCATCAGCTCCGTCCGTCTCTACATCCCCAAAGACCTGCGTCCCCATGACAACCGGCAGAGCATGCTCCGGTCCATACAGGTACCCCTCCCTCCCACCCACGCGCGCTCACACACACACACACACACACCATTAGGTCCCTCCAAAATAGCAATGCCCTCACTACATTGTGTGCGTGTGTCCGCATGCACAGGAGGTACAGAAGCGTTTCCCTGACGGCGTGCCCCTGCTGGACCCGGTCGATGACATGGGCATCAAGGACCCCGCCCTCAAGAAGGTCATCCAGAAGGTGGAGGCCTTCGAACACAGGATGTACTCCCACCCCCTCCACAGTGACCCCTCCCTGGAGGCGGTGTACTCCCTCTGTGAGAGGAAGGCTCTGGTGGGTGGAGAAGTGTGTGTGTGTGTGTGAGCGTGCGTCCATACATACATCTTATCACTATGCACCAGTTGTGGGAATGCAAATGTGATCCATTGTTTATAGACCTCTAAGGTCACTTCTTGTTGGCAGGTTCTACACCTGGCATAGAGAGCATAAACACAGGAAGTAGGGTGTGTTACTTCCTGCCTGGCTTCCCCAGAGTATCACATTTGAGACCACTGGAAGCTTTGCGTGTGTGTGTGTTCTCTCTGACAGCGAGCAGCATCAGCTAATCTCCGTTAACCAGATTGCTTAATTTGATTGGTGCTGACATGGGATTAGCACCTGTTCTATAAAAACCTCTTCTATCTGTCATCTGGGATTTGCTAATCCACCCTCCTCAACACACACACACACACACACACATAGTAAACAGTTGTTTTCTACAAGCAGTGAGCCTCCAAGCTTCACCCATCGTAAAGTCAGGTGACAAGTGTCTATGGGTGAGCGACGTCATCTTTATTCAGACAACACACAGGCTGTCTTTGTAGCGATTGTGTGAGCGCGTGTCGGCGCGCGCTCACGTCTCTGTCGGGTTGGTAGACCGGCCTCGGAAGACTGTTCTAATGAGCGTTAAAGTGGATAATTGTCTTACCCAGGGACAGTGTGCATAGATGTGTTTATGGGCTAGACAACCAAATGCAAACACACACACCCAGAGTGCCTGTTGTTATGTCAGACGCATCACGCGTGTGTGTGTGTGTGTGTGTGTCTCAGATTGCCGGGGACATCAAGGGGGCCAAGCGGGACCTGAAGAAGGCCAGGACGGTGCTGCAGATGGACGAGCTCAAGTGCCGGAAGCGCGTCCTCCGCCGCCTGGGCTTCGCCACGTCCTCTGATGTCATCGAGATGAAGGGCCGCGTGGCGTGCGAGATCAGCAGGTCAGGACGGCCCTCTTGGACCGGGCGCTCCTGGTGGGGCAGTCCTAACCAGGGGTTGGAGTCCTGTAAACCTGACTGTGTGTGTGTGTTTTCTCCCCAGCGCTGATGAGCTCCTCCTGACTGAGATGGTGTTTAACGGCCTCTTCAACGACCTGACGGCTGAACAGGCCACCGCTCTGCTCAGCTGCTTTGTGTTCCAGGAGAACGTAAGACACACACACACACACACACACACTTTCTCGCTGGAGCACTGTGATTGGACGTCAGGAGTAGGATCTCGTTGATTCAGACTAACGGTAGATCTTCCCCAGGCCCAAGAGATGCCCAAGCTGACAGAGCAGCTGGCCGGCCCACTGAGACAGATGCAGGTAAACCCCGACACCACCATGACCTCGCCCTCATCACCACACTACCCCTTCTGACCACCTGACACATCCTGGTCTGTTCCCGTTGGTTGTCAGGAGTGTGCCAAGCGTATAGCCAAGGTGTCTGCGGAGGCCAAGCTGGATGTGGACGAGGACACGTACCTCAACCAGTTCCGCCCTCACCTGATGGACGTGGTGTACACCTGGGCCAACGGCTCCAGCTTCGCCCAGATCTGCAAGATGACCGACGTCTTCGAAGGTAGGCTAGCAACCACTTACCTTTTACATGAGTGTGTGTAATGTAATTTGCAAGCAGTATAATCTGTGTGTGTGTGGGTATATGTGATCTGCAGGCAGTATAATCTGAGTGTGTGTGTGTGTATATGGGATGTTTAGGCAGTATAATCTGAGTGTGTGTATATGGGATGTTTAGGCAGTATAATCTGTGTGTGTGTGTGTGTGTGTGTGTATATATGGGATGTTTAGGCAGTATAATCTGAGTGTGTGTATATGGGATGTTTAGGCAGTATAATCTGAGTGTGTGTATATGTGATGTTTAGGCAGTATAATCCGGTGTATGCGTCGTCTGGAGGAGCTGCTGAGGCAAATGTGTCAGGCTGCCAAGGCCATCGGCAATACAGAGCTGGAGAACAAGTTTTCTGAAGGTAAGATCACTGATGGGTCAGTACTGAGGGTCTAGGGAGAGATCACTGACGGGTCAGTACTGAGGGTCTAGGGAGAGATCACTGACGGGTCAGTACTGAGGGTCTAGGGAGAGATCACTGACGGGTCAGTACTGAGGGTCTAGAAAGAGATCACTGTGGGAGTGTCATGTTTCCTGTTTCTCTACAGGTATAACCAAGATCAAGAGGGATATCGTATTTGCTGCCAGCCTCTACTTGTGATTGGATTTCTCATGCTGGCCTGCCTCTTGGATGGACTCTGCAAGTCTGTGATTTGTGTTGTTAAGGGATACTCTTTATTGGTTGGTTGAATGTTCCTCTGGTCTCAGAAAAAAACAAACTGAACTACATTTATTTTCAGTTTTTAATTTGTTTATGTTCAAGAGCATCAATGGCTTTGTCCACTTTGTTCTTCGTCCAGAAAGCATCAAACATCACAAACATGTACATAATTTTAACATTTTAATAAAAAAGTCTGTATAGTGATTTCTTTACCCATGCAGATGAAGTAAAGTATATCTGAGTTGTGGTTATTTGGGTGTGGCTTGTCATGGTGGGTTAGCTTACACAGGACACAGCTGGCAGTAGCAGCATTCAGCCAAGGCAACCAGGGAACCAGTTCCATCCTGTTCCTACCTCCTCACCTGGAGCAGCCAGGGCCTGTCCAGACAAGGCTGGGGGGTGGAGTCAGACTGGACATTAGGGGTCTAATCTCTACCAGTCAGTCCCATGCAAAGGAACTGGGGGGGGGAGTTTGCAGGTCAGGAGTTTGTGAGGGAGACAGAATGGAGCTGAGTATACACAAAGACCTGCAGGAGAAAGGTTGTCTGAGATCTGGTCTGGGGTCAGTTTACCATGGATGTGGAATCTGAGCTGAAGTTGCTACAACCTAGATGTGATGGGTTGTCTCAAAGGGAGGAAGCTACTGTGGCTAATATTAACTGCTCACTACTCTAGAATCTGTCCCCAGACCAGAGATTGATTTACCCATTGCCCCTCCCCATATAAAAGACAAAAGCAAAAAGTAGCATTACATTCACAGGTCCCCGGAGAGGTACACCCACCCTTCACCTCCCTCCCTCCCTCCCCCAGTGGTCCAAGCCCTTAGTGGGTGCATGCAGTAAAAATCTTCCCACTGGCACAGCAGCTGCATGCCATAAATGGTTCCTCCCTCCCAGTCAATCATAGCTTAGTTAGGACTTTCAAAGTGGTTTCCATTGGTTGGTGTCTCCTGGAGCGTGGCGTGGGGAATCTCCAGCTCCTTCTGAGGCTCCACTCTCTTCCTGAAGAAGTCCGACACGCAGAAGACCTGTGGAGGGGGGGGAAAAAAGATTTCCTTCCTTCAACTGAGCTGCTTGAGGAGATCCAAGCCCTCCAACCGCAACACAAACTGGACCTACTTCTAAACATGTAGACTATAGAGAGGATTGACAGATGAGGAGGGGAAGGTAGGTGTACTGACCACCAGGATGGCCATGAGTGCCCCCTGCACCAGTCCAGTGAGCACATCGCTCCAGTGGTGCTTGTAGTCCGACACCCGGGACAGCCCCGTGTACACGGAAGCCGCAATCAGGAAGAACTGGATGGTGGGCCGCAGGAGCCTCGCCCAATCAGCTTGCAGCCTGGCCTGGAGGTAAAGCTGTGGGGAGGGGATGAAAATGGAGCTGTGTGAAGAGGAGTTTGGACGCATGTCTTGGGTGTGTACAGAACAGTGTCAAGTGTGTTCAACATTTTCAGTTACATTTTCACTTCAAGCTAAACAACTAAGGGGGGGACAAATGTAGTTATTCTTTAACCCCCTCTTAGTGACATCAGAGAGGATTAGGCCTTCTGTGGTGGGCTTGTTTCCTAGGAGTGTTTTGCAGTGGCTGCAGATCCCAAACCACATCCTCTACTCTTCTGTCCCCACACACATATTTACACCTGCAAGCACTGCGCTATATGCTGTTCTAGTGTTAGCATATCCAGTGCTGTTCTAGTATTTGTGTGTCTAATACTGTCTTACCTGCTGATCTAGTGTCAGTATGTGCTATTCTGCTGTTCTAGTGTCGTTGAGGAGGCAGTACTTACAGCCAAGAAGAGCATGCAGTACATGGAGAAGGAGGAATGGCCTGAGTAGAAGGACAACCTGCAACCGACAGAGAGAGGCATTATGGGATAGCTGTAGGTTGGAGGGAAACAACCATTGGACATGAGATGCTAAGGTGGCTGTAGAGAGCTAGACAGATTTCTTCTGTCCTCTGCTTGGGCCTGGCAAGATATATTAGACCAATTGTTCTCACTGCACAAATGGGTGACTACACACAGGAAATGGGTACGGTCAACTGACAGAATCATGGCATGGGCAGATTGTTCATAATTTTCCAGGTTCAGTTCAAACTAACAGTTTCTATGTTGCAAGATATTTTCCTGTTTGAAGTTAAGTCAATGCTTTTAATTAACATGAATAATGTGCAACATAACAAAAACCATCTCCAACAAATACAAGCAATTGATGACACGCATATTTAAGGGGATTCATGTAATTGCTATTCACTAAATATATCTCCCAACATCCGATCTAAACCCAACATCAAATCTGGGAAATCTTAATGCTGAGCCCTGTCCTGATAATGTTTCAGAAGATGAAGTGCAAAAATAACTGGTTAAATGTACCACCCGTACAGCCGACAGTCAATTTCATCATTATGGACAGTAGAAACAATAATAATCGAATAAAGTATTTTCAGGTCAATGTTTTTTCCCCTGACTATCGAGGTTTTTCCATGACTGTTGGGACCCTGGTCTGTGTGTGAGAGTGTGTGTGTGAGTGTGTGTGTGTGAGTGTGTGTGTGAGAGTTGCCAGGGCTAGGGGAAATGGGATGTTAGGACAGCGCTGGTTTGAAAGGGTGGGTCCTCCCTATCCTGCGGGCCCCTGGGGCTTCCTGTTTATACAGGCAGCACTACACTGGCCTGACGGGGCATCCGGACTGAGATGACTGATAACAAACACAACCTCTCTCTCTTACGCACACACAGTGCGGGATGGCATTATTTCATGGGTTAGGAAGACATTCTAGAAGGGTTCTATTTAGGAACCCTCCAAAATGCTGATAACCCAGCTACCAGACCAGACACTCCTCACCTCCTGACCACGCTAGTCTATCATACACATCTACTTCATCTCTAACATTACGATGATAGCATTTAAGACGTGGAACTGCATGTCAGTGAATGTCAGCTCACTATATTAAATTTCAAAACATGATGCAACTGGTTTCTTGGCGAGTCACCATGCCTACCACTTAAACCACGTATGCAGTCATTTTATACAATGGTGCATTCCATATGGAGAGACTTGTTATTGATCTGAACACCGGTCTGCAGGTACACACCCACACATTAAGCTCTAACAAGCTCACACAGCAAAATCCTGAGGTTATTCTGACCAGCTCTTTTCACCACAACTTTGATCTACTAATGAGTTCCAGGCAGGGTGTGCAGCACCCACCCAGGTAAACATGACCTTCAGAAGCTAGGGAGAAACAGGGAGACTCCCACAGGCCACCCCCACCCAGGCCACCCCAACACAGTCCTAGTCCTTAGTTTCCACGGAAACTGAACCCACCTGCCCTCATTGGACAGCCTCTGGTCTCCAGTGCAGGTAAAGTCCTCAATGTAAACCCCCGCAGTGCAATTTTTCAGGTTCCAATCAGGCTTGCACACATCCAGAAAGTGAGGGCGCAGCCGACCAATGGAGTATTTGGCGATGTCAGTCAGTGATTGGCTCATGGCCGCCCCGAACAGGAAAGTTCCGATGGCCTTATAGAGACAGGCCATGTAGCTGTTGCTGAAAGAGGACTTGGACTGGATGCGCTTCAGATGGACTGAGAGGCACTCCCCAGCGATCATCTGCACCCATGGAGGACAAGGGTGAGAGGAGGAGGGAGGGAGAGAGGAGACAGGAATTAGTGTACAGGTCTGTCTGACCTACACAATCACCTACACACAATATTTGTTGTATCAGTCATTCACATTACATTGACTAACAGTAGTAGATAATAAAAAGAGTTTTAGGTGAAATATCCTGACATATAGGAGAACAGTCAGTTCCAATAACGTTTGTGTACTTCTAAACAGGCGTGTGTGTGTGTGTTTGTGTGTGTGTGTGTATGTGTGTGTAACAGAGCGAGATAGACAGAGGGGAAGCATCTGAAAAAGATGATGGACTACAATTTGAGTTAGCGTAGTACTAGGGTTAAGGCTAGGACTATGGTTAGTGCTAGGACTTAGGGATTAACAGTGCTACACAAAGCTCTGGTCCCCTGCCACCCTACAGACACCAACCAAACCAGATCCTTCAGTCTCTGGGAACTTGAGATGTAATGTTCTCCAAGTTTTCTGGATGTCTGGGTTCTACGAGACAAGACTATGTGCAAAGCAAAGATGTGCATGTCAGTTTTCAAATAGCTTTTATATGTCAGTATAGAATCTAGGAAGTGGGATTCTCTCCTCTTCACAGAGCTCACATCCTGCTTTCTCTTACACACACGTTCTTCAACACACACATAATGCCAAACACGCATGGTTGAATGGCTAGCTGACAGAATGGCTGGTTGGATGCGTATATGGGTGTCTGACTCTGGCTGTGTGGCTGGCTGACTGGCTGTGTGGCTGGCTGACTGGCTGTGTGGCTGGCTGACTGGCTGGCTGTTACAGTACATCCCGCAGATAGAGAGGTCATCTGTTTCAGGATACAAATGTGCCTGTTCCAGCAGGCACAGGACGGTTACCAGTGAGGCAGTAAATGTTTGAATGGATGCAAAACTCTATAAGCACTTGAATGATCATACAGAGTGATATCATGGTGGAGGCAGTTAAAAAAAAAACGTGTCAGATCGATAGGGATGTTTATATGACACACAGAAAAGGGGAAGCCCCAGAACGACAGACAGCGATGAAGGGGGGGGGGGGGGGGGGGGGGGGGGCAGGGAGGATTAAAAAAGTGGTTGTGGGCGGCGGAGGGTGGTGCGTTAAGAGAAGAAGAGGGGACTTACAGTGAGTACAGTGACTGGGATCATGACGCCCCCTAACAACTGATAAGTGATGGTGTCGTCCTTCAGTGGGTACTTGATGGAATCATCGTTACAGAAAAAACCCCGCCTGAACGGATCGTGTTGCAGTGTGAGTATTGCGAACGGCAGTCCAGCTAGCAAAGGGCAACGAGAGAAAACAGAAAATGAGTTACATCAGACACGCTCAGTGGCCATCGCCGACCCCTGACCTTTACGAGCGATGTACTCCAGCCAGCCTGCGGGGGGGGGGGGGGGGGGGGGAGGGGAGTTAGAGGGGGCTCTTAGGGAGAGCATGTTCGGAGTATGGCGATAGGGTTAAAAGGTCCCTTGTGGGGGGGGGGGGGGGGGGGGGGTTGGGGAGGGTCAACTCCCAGGTAAAGAGACCCTGCTGAAGCACAAAACACCTTGTTAGTGAGTCGACGTGTTAGAGGTTACCAAGAGGTCGATTAGTCAGCGACACATCCAGTGGACACAGACAAGAAGCGACTAGCAGCAAGACTGTTTCCTTCTGTCTACCTCCTTGCCTCTTCTGTTGGTCTGTCAAGCGAGATTTTTGAAAACTGTCATCAATACAGCACACACAGAGGCTAGATTTCAGCCCTCAACCCTGAATAGAAGTCAGATCTCTGGCTCTTCCACCACACACACACACAGACACACACACACACAGAGAGAGAGAGAGAACATAGTGTGCCAGAACTGCTGCTGTCTCTGTCATTCTTTTAAATGGAATCTGTATCAAATTATTATGTTCCAGAGAAGTGTTTCAGCTATTTAGGGACAAAGAGATGACTGTGTATGTACTTCCTTTCTCCTCCTCAGTTCCTGGCTAAGTGGGAGGAGACCAGATTTAGTAAGATCCGACCATAACCCTAACCCCCTCTAAGATATTCACACAGTCACACACACATACACACTGAGCAACCCTGAAAAAGCAGAGGCGAGATATGTGAGATACATCAGGTATAAAAGGTCAAAGTGGTGGTCGCTATCTATAAATCCTCTTTCCTTTGACGTTGTGGCTTTATCGCGTGCAGCGCTGATGTGGCATCTCATTGTTTGTTGGTGGTATGTGGTTCAGTGTTGTGTGGTTAATGTTGTGTAGTGCTGTGAACACTTAAACTCAGTAGACATCCTTCTATATGTCAGGACATTTCAACCAAGGCTCAAACCAATCGGAAGGAGCCCTGCTGATTGAGCCTTGTTAGGCAGCAGCTGTTCATGCGTTGATTATCATGAAATATGTTAGCTATTGGTCAATGAGTGACAAGTTTTATAATTTTTTTGTTTGTTTTCCTTGGCTGGTTGTTGGCTAGCCATGCTAGCTGGCTAGTTTGCTACTCACAGAACTAATGGGCAGCGTAAAGCCCACAGTGTAGAGGACCGTGGAGGTGATGGTGCTGTGGTGAAACGGGTAGCTGATAGTGTCGTCATGACAGAAGAAGCCCCGTTGGTAGGGGCGGATCTTAGCCAGGTTAAAGGCTGCCAGGGGCATGCCCGCTGCCGAGGGAAAGAGGAGTCAGAGGTCAGAAATCAAACACACATGTAAGGGTCAAGGTTCAACCTAACACTTCAAAGGGTTGATGGTCTGTAGCATTGTTCTCTACCAGACTACAATCTCTTTTCATGAAACTGTGAATTTAAGTGTTGGAGTAAAATTAATAATATTAAGAAGAAGAAGAATGCCGTTAAAAATACAAGACCACGATAAGCTTTTTCACAACACAAAAGTAGGCTACAAGAGAGATATTCCAGAAGAGAGACCGACGGGCATTTGAGGGGGTTAGGACCAACTTTCCGAACATTATATAATCGCTACATGAAGAATGAGCAAACTGTACAAATATAATACTACTCTAGTAGGACATGTTATGCTGGAGCTATGATCACAGAAAATACTGTGCTCAAGTTCTAACAACCTAAATGGAAAAACACCATAAAGATAGCACAGTCCTGCTAATAGGCTGTGACAGGGCAAAGTCTTGGAGCAGCTGTTTCTGGTCTCTGATTGGCTTGTCCCTCAGCCCTTTGTTAAAGCAGGTGAAAGGCATGATGGGAAACAGACAATGTTTTTCATTCATGTCCATGTTGGAGCTTGAGGCCCCTCTCCACATGGTGCACAGAAGATAGACCTGTTATTGTGCTGTTTTCCCTCTCTCTCTCCCCAACACACACACACACACACACACGATACTGGACCACCATTATCATATGTAGGAGACAGCAGCCTGGGTTTAACAAAGTCCATGACACTAAATACTGCATCCAATGTCAGCTGTGTGTGTGTGTGTGTGATCCAAATGCCAGACAGAAATAGAGGCAGGTGTCTGGCGTTACAAGTGTCTCCCATGTCTTCTGGTTCACTTCCTGTCAACACAAAAATACAGCCCTGTCACCATGGAAAAGTATGGTACAGGGTCTCATGTTGTCCCCCAGGGAATCCAACAAGGGTTCTAAGCCTTCAGATACATGTAGGGCTTTCCTCACTCAGGACCACCTCCTCCTCCTCTTCTGTCTCAGAGACACCCCCTCCTCCTCCTCACCAGAAAGGAAGCTGGCAGTAGCCCCCAGAGATGGAATCCACTGGACAGCTGCACTGCATTCTGGGATGCCATATCTATGACTCACTCCACCGTTCCATTATCATAACTAGATTATCCTTAGATTACACAGACACAGACACACACACAGACAACACAAGAGCCAGGGAAAAGGAGGATAACATGCTCAAAAGAGGAGGGAGAGGAGGAATAAGTAGGGGTGACATCAGTCCTAATTGTAGGTAGGAGAGGGTGAGAAAAGGCGATTTAGGGACAAGAAGGTAAGAGTTATTTAGAGGGTAGGGTGACAATGCATTATGATGTAAATGTTTCCACCACACCTTAAGGATAGGCTGAACAGAAGAATTATACCTCCCTACGAAACAGGATTCTAACTGCCCATTGACTGGCATTCCAATCTGATTCTCAGAGTTGTAGCGCACGCGAGGAGTTGGCCAACCTGATGCTGCTTAAACACACGCGCACACCTCATTTGTGCGGCGTCATTGGCGACGTAAGTCGTCTGCTCTGCGCTGCATATCGTGTTTGCTTGACAGACCGAGACAGCTGATGAAATGCAAAACATAGGGCTACTCTTGGTTCGTGGCTTGGAAATGTGGATACTTTTTTATAGCATTCCAATCACCAAGTAAACATCCGAAGAACGCTTTATCTTATCTGCCCTTGTGAGTTGAAGCCTAACTGATCCTTTTCAGTGACCCTTGCTGTCAAAAAATACCCAGCGTTATTTATTTTTAAATCAACCAAAACAAACCGAATATACACACCGTTAAAAGAAACACATACCTAGAACTAGACAGGCTATGTCCAGCAGAATAAAGGGTATCCCTCTCGTCTCGAACATCTTTCCTTCTAGTCTTCGGCTCGTAGACTCCGCTCAGGCTCGTGTCTGCTCCTCCTACTAGAGCTACCACTGTTGTTGTCGCCTTAAAGTGCGTTCTCAGCAAACAGCAAATCGCATTAAATCAACAACACTAAAGTCCATCAAAAATGAATATCCAAAAACACTTAAAATACTTAAAAAGCAAATGGCGACTTATTGTCGACGCACTAATTTTCGACTGTCAAGAAATGTGAAGCCGATCCCTTTGAAAAGGGGTAAACGAATCAACGCGAAATGCCTGCAAATGTTTACTAAAAGCGTCTACACAGGGATAATAAACTGAACAGAGATTACGCCTAGGCTTCTGACATTTCTTATCGAGTGGCAGAGCCGACATCGACGAGGACTGCCTTTATCGGTTTGTGCACAGTGCTACGGTCGAGGATCATTATAATATGACAGGAGCTGACGGAACAGAGCGCCGGGCCATACGACAGGCCGGTCGCTCCACCTACTATGGGTGCTTTGTGTGTGCGCGTGTGTGTAAATGTCTGTATAGTATGGTTGTGTGTTTCCTTTATCTATAATTTAAATGTATTTATCGTCAAGAAATAAAGGACAGCTTTTAATATATCCCATTAGCAGTCACAATAGTGATCCACTTTCCCTTTGTCCCATGTTACTTTGTTTAACTGTTGACTGTTTAACCCTCCTAAAAAGTGTACAACCTTGGTGTTCGCGGGTCAAATTTGACCCGTGTTTTAATACATTGACAAGCACTGAATTAAAGCTAAAAATATCATCCAATTAAATTTTTCATCTGCCAAGTAATATATTAGCCATCCATATCCATAATTAAATAGCCTATATATTACTTGAATTTATTAGCATGTGCACGTTTTATGTACAAAAAAGGCACAATTAATCTATTTTATTTGGTTATGATGTACAGAACAGGGAAATTATTTATAAGACCATGAGAACAGGGTAATAATAAACAATGTAATTCTCAAAAAATAATTGGCCTCATTGTTTGATGTGTATACCCCAGGAAGGTACACCAGGTAAGCATTGAAATGGCATGTGGCAATGTGGCAATTAATCTCCCTCTGATTTTTCACAAACACTAGTCTTCGCTCCATGTTGGTCATGTCAATAAGGATCTTTCTATAGGCTGTGAGATATCCTTTGCTCATGTTGACAACTGCAGTTCAGTCAAGACACATACGATTTTAGCATTAATTGATAACCATAGACATGGAAATAAGTTTGACTTTGGCAGAGTGGATGTATCTAGGTGTAACATAAATAGACTATGAGGCAGGGAGCAATTAGAGAAACAATCCCCCCAGATAGATAGTACATCCAGACAACACAGGAGGATGTGAGTGGGATGGGTGTGTGTGTGGGGGATTATTTGCTGCATGCTACAATTGAATTCAAGCCAATACAATTTAGTGGCTTGAAACATAATTTGAATACTTTTACACAATATTAATATACTATTATTGTAGGTTTTTATTCATACTATTTATGTTTTGTTGACCTTTTAGTTATTTATGATGATTTGGCAACATTTACTGTTTATTTCCATGCTTAAACCACCCATAATTACTACAGACAACACCACAGATGTGACCTTTTTTTATAGGTATTTAAAAAAAAGAAAACTAATGAAATTTTGTTTAATTGTATTCAGTAGACCGCTGTGGAGGCATTAATGAACCCTTGTTTTACCAAAAAATTTAAGGTGTTTTTCATGCACCTAAACATCCGTGGGTAAAACCCACGCGTGACCCACACGCAATAGGAGGGTTAACAAGCAATATTACGCCATAGTTAACGGAAAATATAACGCAACCTCTTAGATAAACGGAAATATCACAATCCTAGAAACTGAACTTTTGACTGAACAATAATGTTGATCGGAAGGACCACAGAAATGCTACAAAATGCAGCTCTCTGCAGGCAAACAGTAGTCATTGCAGGACAAACTGGAAGGCTTATACTAGCCTACCACCTGGTGTCAATGAAGGGCAACTGATCGCTTGGGGTGAATGTTTGACACACACTGATGATTAAAACTGGTAAATGTTTTCGCTTTGTAATGTGTTATTTCAACTGTGTGAAAACTGTGAAAAAAACACATGAAGGAAACATATTTCTAAAAGTAAAAAACAAACGTACCCTGGACAGTTTCTGGAGCTGCTTCTTGCCACCCTTGATGTCCAGGTTCTCTGCCTCATCCAGACAGCTCTGTAGTTCTTTGACTGTGACCTCCAGGTTCCTTGTCATCCTCCTTGGCACCCCTCTACAGGTTAAACCTGAACTAAGTCCACTGACAACTTAATAAGGTCCTAATCATTACCAATGTTAAGATAGGGAAAAAAATTTAAGCAAACCATTGTTAGTTCAATGGTTCAAACATCCCACACACAAACTGCATTTATACATATTCATGTATATTTATACATATTTAGTATCTTTTTGCATAACATATATGTATTTATAAATATAAATATAAAAAATTCTAATATATATTTATATAAATACTGTATATATTAGACGCGACAATAATAATGACAATGGGGGAAAACAAGTAGCCAATGTAATTGTAACAAGAAATGTAACATCCAATCATGTACAATAACAAAGTTGATATATACACTGAAAGTGCTAAATGTTTGTTTCGTAAAATCTTTGGCCTTTTAACACCCTATAATCAGTCCAAGCACCAACAATAAGATGAAGGGCTTTTAAATAATAAAATCTCTTCAACTTTTATCCTATCCTTTTAGGATAGGCGCACCTAAAGGTGAACACTTGCATCTTACTGCTCTCTCATTCATCTTGTGGGAAAGATAATAATGCTCCAAGTCATTCATACTTTTCGTCAAGTTATTTAGACTTCTCTTCAAATCATTCAGACTTCGGGTGAAGTCGTCGTCATAATTCTTCTGGTTGAATTTCAAAGCAGCTAATTCAGTCCAACAGTAAAATATCAAAGTAAACTTTTCAACTGTGACTGTCTCACTGGTCTCTGTAACACTGCCCACGAACTGTGGGATGGAAGGGTTTGATAATATATATCTATATATATAACTGATGACATTCTAATATTATTTGCAGAAAGTTCAACACAAAATAACCTGTTCAGGGTTGGAAAGTGACTTCACAACATGTGAGTTCATTGCATATTCAGTCCATCAGCTCTTTCAGACTCCCAGTGTTCCTTATCTGTCCACTAGATGGCGATAGTTCACTGCAGGTTATCCACAGCACCAACTTCACAAATCAAAGAAAATCCCATATCTTCTGGCCTTTCCTCACGTTCCCATGTTTAACGTTTATTGATACAACACATGTCTTTTTGTGGCTTTCTTTTGCCATTGAAGCAGTCTGTCTGAGTAGACCTGGGTCAGTCAGCCTGGGTCAGTCAGTCTGGTTCAGTCTGCAGTGCCTCTAAATAGGCCCTCCCCTGCTCCCTCTCCCCCTCAGGTCTTCTTGGAGCTGCCCCTGGGTTTCTGCTTGCGGAGGTGAGCCTCTATCTCCTGTCTGAAGAGCAGCATGCCCAGCTGGCCGTGCGACGCCTCGTTCATGGCCTTGGACTGCATGCACATGCGGTACTGCTCCGGGGCCAGCTCGTCCGCACACTGCTTCTCATGCCACAGGTGGAAGAGGCCGCGTGATGGTGAGCGCACCACCAGCAGGTTGCTGTGGAGATACTTCCTGTACAGATGGACGTCCTCCCCGCCCCAGCCTTTGATGTCCAGGTCAAACCCACCTGGGGGGGGTAGTTTGAGTATTCTAATAATTACACGGTATTCGAATAAGTACTTCAAGATGTCATGCATTTGAAAGATGATGTGGTTTTGTGTTAGATGTTGTGTCAGACTTTGTGTATAATATGTGACGTGTTATGACATAAGTGGTCAGGAATGGTGAGGTATTGTTGTACAGTACAGAATACACATGCCTCAACTAATCCGCTGAGACATGTTGCTGGGCATCCTCTGAGATCAGACCTAGTACACACCAGGCTGGCCTACACAGCATCACACGCCACACTAAGCTGCCTCCACGACCTTTCCCTGTCTCCTACTCTCTCTCTTATCCCGCTCACTCTCTCACACTCTCTCTCTCCCTCGAACTCTCTCTCACTCTTATACTGTTCTCTCTCTCTCACACTTCCTGCTTTATCTCTCTGTCTTTTTCTCTCTCTCTTTCTCTGTCACAGTCTCTCTCTCTCCTCTCCCACCCTGCCTTCTCCCTTCCCCTCTCCTGTGCTGGGACTCCAGGGTCATCTGAAGCTCTCAGATATAAACAGGAAAGCACAACCCATCCAGATGTTGATGTGTTTACTTATTGGGCTACAGCCTGAATAATGCATATCCCCACTGCAGACACTAAGATGAAAATACGGCACTCCTTTCAACTACCTCTCTGTCTCAAGTGTGCGTGTCTGTGTGTTCACTAACAAGGTTTCCAGACTAGTGGTTTACAGCTCTGAGTTCATCCATGGCTTGGAAAACATGGAAACATTGACAGAAGAAGGCTGTGATCATAGCCAGCATGACATGAGAGGTGTAGAACTGTGCTGTAGAGTGTGTGTGTGTCTGTGTTGAGAGTAGTACAAGAGTGTGTGTACCTATGTTGATTGTGGTATTGGAGTGTGTGTGGGTGTCTGTGTTGACAGGGGTGTAAGAGTGTGTGTGTCTGTGTTGACAGGGGTGTAAGAGTGTGTGTGTCTGTGTTGAAAGTGGTGTAGGAGTGTGTGTACCTATATTGATGAAGTCAGATCTATACTGACAGGTCATGCCAAAGCCAAAGTCTCTCCAGAATCCTGTGTCTTTTTTGATAACCTGAGGAAGTACATTTTCATTATAATGTGAGTCAAAACGTTACTCTGGATGTGTGTGTGTGTGTGTGTTTGTGCGTGTGCGGGGGGGGGGGGTAAACTCACCAACTGCTGGTCCACAGGGGGGATGTGATCTCGACCCCCGTAGATCAGCGAGGGGTTGTACTGGCTGAACAATACTGGGTAGAACACCCTCTTACCTGGGGAGGGGGAGGTGGAGGTCAATCAGATGAAATAACATCGTATTTGCATAGTGTTTTTCACAGTCAATGTCCCAAAGCCCAACAGACTCTTATAGACAGATGGAGGAGAAGTCCATGATGTCCTCCACCTGTCCCCTCTCCCTCCTCCCTTCCTCCTTCCTCCACTCCTCCCCCCACCCCCACCCCCATACCTGGCTGGGTGTTGAGGCGGCAGGTGTTCAGGAAGTCAGTGGTGAAGTAGATGTCGACGTCACAGAAGAAGAGCAGGACGTTCCCGCCCTTCCAGGACCGCGCCCCCACGTCCAGGCCACGCCCCCTGGAGAACTCCTCCTCCAGCTGCAGCAGAGTGTAGTTTTGATAGTGGATCTCCCTGGGGGAGGGAAGGGGGAGGGTGTGCATATAGAGAAGACCTCTAAATGAATCCACCCTTGTTTGTGACGCTGAAATGGTCATGTTAGGTAGAGAAAGAGGGGCCCCTAATCTGAGATTTGATTGGGGTCACAAAATTGACAAACCTGCCTCTGCAAAAACACAGTATGGACCAATCACAGTAGAGAACTCAGTTTGGGCCAATCACTGTACAGCTCACTGCAGTATAAAACGTCTCAAACAGGAACCCCTGGTTTCCCTGGTGATTGCTAGTTATATAAATAAGGTATATACTGTCTATTAAACAACAAAATTATGTGATATTATATATTATGATATCAACAATACAAAATGGCATATTATCCTTTTGTATTTATTGGGAGTTCATCAGCCCAGTATTCTCAGTATTAGTGGTTGTTCTTTTACAGGGTCAGATGAGTGTGATGAAGCCATGGAAACACACACACACACACGTATACTGGCACACACTCACACATACATACACAGACAGAAAGGTGGAAAGACACACAAGCATGCATGCACACATGCACACACACAAACACACACACACACGATAAGCTTGACAGAAAACAACTGAAATATCCTTGTTAATACAGCTCAAAATATTTATTTCGCCTGGGACCCAGGAGTGCCCCAAATCTTTTAAGTCACCAGAAATTCTTGGGACATGAAAACATTGTGTATAGAAGCCTGCAGGAACTGTTACATGGCAGGAAAATACCAGCTAATCACAGATACTTAAAAATAAGCAGAAACGCTTATGGGCTTGAAATGTGGAGTGGATTTAGAGTGAGAGGAGTGTAGAGGAGAGGAGGAGGACAGGAGAGCTGGGAGTCTGAC
>NC_090063.1:6798820-6836320 GCF_038355195.1 Osmerus mordax | reverse complement strand
AAGCCAGTGCGATTGACAGATTCATCCGACCATGCAAGGCCACATCTAAGCCAAAGTCCAACTAAGTGAGACAGCATCTAGCGCTAACACGCAGAAGGTGCACGACACCACACCTGAAGTTGTGCAGAAACTGTTTGAACTTGTCGGTGCGTCGGGAGAGCGGCACGATGATGTTGATGGGGATGCCGGCGGTGTCCACCCCCTCGTCCTTCACTTTCAGAAGCGGGCCGAACGGGCGGAACAGGACCAGCCTCCGGAACTCTCGGCTCTGCTCGCCACGAAACGTCATCTCGTACAGGGTCCCCTTATCTTGTTCTGTACGAGCTATCCCTACAAGAGAGGAGGAGAGAGGAGGGAAGAGGAGGAAAGGTGGGGGTCAGGTGGCTGAACGGTTAGGGAGTCGAGCTATTAATCAGAAGGTTGTTGGTTCGATTCCCGGCCGTGCCTAATGACGTTGTGTCCTTGGGCAAGGCACTTCACCCTACTTGCCTTGGGGGGAATGTCCCTGTACTTACTGTAAGTCGCTCTGAATAAGAGCGTCTGCTAAATGACTAAAATGTAAAGGAGGTGGAGAGGAGGAGAGAATGTAGGAGGGAAGAAAAGGAGGTGCAGAGGAGGAGAAGAGGAGAGAGTCTAGGAGGGAGGAGAAGGAGGACAAGGAGGAGAAGAGGAAAGAGTGTAAGAGGGAAGAAAATGAGGTGCAGAGGAGGAGCGGAGAGGAGGAAAGGACAAGGAGGGGAGGAGAGGAGGGAAAGAGAATATTAGAAAATGCATTGAATGTTGTGGACATAATTTGTTAGACGATGTCAGTGGCACACTTCCTCTCTTTCTCTCTCTCCCTTTCCCAAGTTTTAATCTTTGTAATGTAAAACAATCTGTTAGCTGCTGCTGTCAGTGTAAGCAGTTTTGTGACAGAGAGGGATGGTATGTGTCCGACTGGTCGAGACAGAGAAAGAGAAAGACCGAGAAAGAGAGAAAGTGAAACAGAGAGAGAAAAAAAAGCGACCGAGAGAGAGAGAGAGAGAGAGAGAGAGAGAGAGAGAGAGAGAGAGAGAGAGAGAGAGAGAGACAGAGACCTCACCCTGTAAACAGGAAGCTGAGACAGCAGATTACAGAGCTGGCTGGAAATGGACATGCTGATACTGCCAGGACAACCAAAGTCGCATGATGTTAACTTCCTTTGATTTAATGTTGACTTCCTGAGATAAGAGGCTTCCTCACCCATGGGACTAGGTGGGATGATACAGTTGAGTCACACACTCTACTCCTGTTCTACTCAATCCTTCTCTCTCATCCCTCTCTCCTTTTCTCTCTGTCACCCAGCCAGTCATCCAGTCATCCAGTCATCCATACCAGCCACCCAGTCATCCAGCCAGCCAGCCAGCCATCCAGTCATCCAGCCAACCAGCAAGCCAGCCAGCCAATCATTCAGCCAGCCCTGTTTTTGTTGGTCTGGTTCCTGACTTCAGCCTACTAAGCTAACCCTATCTTGGCAGGCCTGCAATGCTGCCTTTGTCCCAGCTTGGTCAGCATTGCACAAGACTGCCTGGAAGGTCTTCCAAGGCCCAACACAACAGCAGGGCAGACAGGAACACTCACTGCAGCTGCGTACAGTAGTTGTATGCAGTTCATTTGAGTCCTCGTTGAATGGAGGGGTTGTTAGCATGCTACCATCTGCCACCCAGCTGCACATGAAGTGTGTTTCACAGGTTATGTGTCTGTTGTCAGGGTGTGTGTCCTCAGTCCTTCCGCTACCACACACTGTGACCACTATAAGTAGTCATGTCTCGGTGCTTCCTGTAGCTAGATAGTCCAGATCTATCTCTATTTCTGCCACGGTCATTGCTACCCCCCCCCACTCTCTCAAGTACCTAGACAAGCTGACCTCTCAAAAGACCCCTCTCCCCTCAAGGTAACAAGGACGCTCCAGCTAATGGAGAACAGTTGTGTTCATTTCCTGTCAATTATCAGACGGAGCAGTCGGACATCCTGGGTCCTGGCTGCCAGCTCTCCAGCACCCAAACACACCAATCAAATGCACACACACACACATCCCCCTCACACATCCACACATGAACTGTCACACTCCTACAAAGACCCCCCCCCCCTCTCTCACACAGACACACACACACACTGTCATACACATAAAACACTCACCCCCATCCACACACTCCGCCACACACACTGCCACACACAGACACACATAGTCACCCCCCCCCCCCCCCCACACACACACCAACAGCATACCATGCATCCTACTCCTCACCCTCTATGAAGTCTGAAGGGGCGTAGACCTTGCTGGGCTGTGCCCTGCCCCCCCCCTGGGGTGGCGTGTTCAGACTGGCCAGGGCCGTCTCCAGGGCCTCCCCCAGCGCGTCCCGCCGGTCCCTCCTCACAGGCTTCTCCTCGGGGTGACGGGTCAGACCCTGCTCCAGCTGGTACACCTTCTGCAGGGTGAAGCTCTCGAAGGGCACCACTGCATACTCACTGGGCAACCTGCTGCCTGCCTGCACCTCCGCCCGCCCCAGCTGGCTACGCAGGAACTCCTGGAGTTCCGCCTGGCTTCTCTCTTGCCCCCCTGGCCCCCCCAGGATCCCTCCTCCGGCTCCCGGCCCCGGGCCCCCAGCCCGTTGCTCCAGAGACTCCTGGACGCCCTTCAGCTGCTGGCTGCGCTCCTGGAGGGCCTCCTTCAGCTGGGTGATCTGAAGGGTAGGGGGAGGGAAAGAGGAGGAGCAGAGAGGAGTTGGAGTCGCGGGACGAGAGGAGTGCCGAGGCCAGCCGAGGAGCAGAGCAGAGGGGGAGGAGGAACGAGATCCTGACCTGCTTTTTCAGGCTGCTGATGAGGAGGCGATGCTGCTCCTCTCTCTCCTGGAGGAGAGCCTGGTAAGACTCCTTCCCTGGGGGGCCACTCTGAGAGCCCCCCCCGCCCGGCCCAGTGCCTCCTGCCCCGGCCGCGCCGCCCCCCACCCCGAGCCGGGGCAAGGCGTGACCCCCCAGCTCAGACTGGGGGCTGCAGGTGATGATGTAGAGAAGAGACACGGAGCAACACACCAGCGCCAAGACCACGCCTACCCGGCACCCCCCACGCCAGCAGACCGCGACGCAGCATCCCGATGATGATGTCACACATAAACCCTCCCAATGGTATCACAGACGTCCGCCAAGACCGATTGGGATGTACAAACAGTCACTTATACACGCATTCACCACATCTATATCCACCCACTCACACACACACACACCCCAATGAAATATGCTAGTGTGAGGGTTAAACACATAAGCAGACAGAAAGCAGATAGAGAGGCAGTAGCAGGATGGTGTTCACAGTGCTCTGGCCAGTGGGTGCATTCCTCTGTCACATATTCACATCCAGGTCATAGGTCAAGGACCATCCATCAAATCAGGTCCAAATAAAATCCTTGACCAGACGGTGATGTCGTCCAGTCAGTGTTTACATCATCAGTCCGTCACCTATGACTCAGGCCTTCCTGCTCACGCGTGGTCCAGCTGTTGGGATCCAGAACCTTCCCTGCCTTCAGCACCATGACCAGAACTCAGCAGAACCTCCCAAACAGGCACTGGAGGAGGAGAGGAGAGGAATGGGACATCATTGTCTTCACTGACAGTCAGTCAGTATGATTTAGAGAAGATTGCAGAAAAACTCTATAACAAACACAAGACAACACACACACAAGACCACATACACACATTCACAAACACACAAGGGAAGAAACCCAGAGAGAGAGAGAGAGAGAGAGAGAGAGGGCGTCAGGGAGAGTCAGAGGGGGGAGAGAGACTGCATGCCTGAATGTCTACATGTGAAGATGTATTTATGGAGGCTACTCAAGGGGTGTAGTTGTGTGTACATTTTGTGCATGTCTGGGTTGTCATATGTATGTGTATGTAAGTGTGTGTTGACTCACCACACAGTCAAGTCTTTTACAGGCTTGATGACAAACTATGGGCCTATTGGGTTGGGGGCTGGGAGGAGAGGATGAGAGAGGAGGGGGGGGACGACGAGAGGAGGCCACAAACTAACTCCAGGTGTTTCTGTACAGGGTAGTCATTTGGAAGAGAGACGGGGGAGGGAGAGATACTTTCACAGTCTTGAGAGAGACACAGAGAGAGGGAGAGAGAGAGAGAGAGAGAGAGAGAGAGAGAGAGAGAGAGAGAGAGAGAGAGAGAGAGAGAGAGAGAGAGAGAGAGAGAGAGAGAGAGAGAGAGAGAGAGAGAGAGAGAGAGAAAGGGTTCTTTGATGTTTCCCGGCCCCTCAGGTGATTCTACCTCCCCTTAATTAGGCCTGGTTTCCCTGCCCCAGACCCCGGAACCTTACACACACACATGTGCACGCACACACATATATATGCACACATGCGCACACACACACATCTTAAACATACCCACACATCTTGTTGTAGTACCACACTAGTGACAGCTATGTGAAACTCTGTAATTATTTGTGTTGAAGCATCCCAGTGTCAGAGCAGAGAGAGGAGGACCTGTCATATATGGTTAAACCCACACGCACGCACGCACACACACACACACACACACACACACACACACACACACACACACACACATATAAAAACATTTATGCAGCACTCATCACCATCTGACCATAAACCGACAACAAAACAAATAACATCAGTATGATTATAATAAACACTCATAATATGATTATCATTCATACAACAATGGTCCCGGAGAGAAAACCACATGTCCTGTTCTGCTCATCACAAAACCCACACAGAGGACTGAATACTACTATCACTACGACATTACTACTGCTCTCAAAGACAGTGAGACAGAGAAAGACAAACTGAAAAAAAAGAGTGTATGTGTGTGTGTGTGTGAGAGAGAGAGAGAAACAGAGATAGAGAGAAAGAAAGAAAGGAGTGAGTGTGTGCATCCTGGCACTGCCAATTGCTAAATAACATGTCATCACTTCTGTCATTTTTTGACTTAGACAAATACATTTGAGTGCGCACACACACTCCTTCCTGTTCCTGGTCCCTAATGCTCTCTTTGGTTCTGATGGCCTCAATATAACTTAGGACATTGTCATCTGATCTGTAACCAGAGCTGTATCACTAGCCCCCACCCCTTCTCCCAGTGCCCCCATCTGCACACACACACACACACACACACACACACACACACACACACACACACACACACACACACACACACACACACACACACACACACACACACACACACATTGAGTACAGGTCAGAACTGTTTCTAACCAATCATCTCACTGACATCCCTGCTGCAGCAGCATGAGGCAAACAGTCACTTATTCAGCTTACCTTCTAGATTATTCATTTAACACACATTTAGATCAGTTTAAAATCTAGATAAATGTTATGACCAAATCCTTCTGCAATGACGCACGTCTTCAAACTTTGTGACCAAATAGTGTTATTGTGATTGTACTTTTCGCATGGCTAACTGTCATCAAATCAAATCGTATTTGTATAGACTTTTTTTGCAAGCACAGAGGGCTTCACAGATGCCCACACAACTTCATGTGAACCAAAGTAAAACACTCAAGTTTGACTGTGAGTGAGGGTTTTGGAGAGATGGACAAGAAGCCACAGGCAAAGTAACAGGAACTTGCAGTAATACACGGGAAGGTGAGAACCGCAAAATAAGCTTCCTTTTTTCTCAGTGATTCAATGTCACCAACAGTTCGTACACACCAGGTCTGCATTGCTCCTCTGCCGTAGCACGCTGAGTTAAAGCTCACACACAACACCTCCGTCCCACCTAAAACAGCTTTCTCAATGACCGTGCCAGCATGTGCCGGCAAAAGGCGTCACAGCGGGGGCACGGATCCTTCTCTGATAAGCACAGTTGGTTTCTGTTAGACCTGTTAACTAAAACATGGTAATACATCAATCTACACAGCCTACCTTTCATCCATGTTTTCCAGATAAATACTGGACTGGTACCGGGTGTTGTACGTGTCACCGATCTTTAATGGCTCCACGAGCGCACTGAGAAGGCTGTGAGAGTGTCCTCTCAAGAACAGGCTCCGCTGGTCCACCCCGCCCCGGCGCTTCCTCCGCCTCCCTCCCGCTTGCATAAAGGATGTGTTGTTACCTGATTCAGCGTGCCGTTAGCTCAAGAAACACTGCCAGCTTTCATAGGAACGCTAGCCCAAAGTTAGCCTCATTCAACTCAATATTCCAATTTGAGTGACTTGGGTACAGTTGTAGCCTATGTATATCCAGCTCGAGGTCAGAAGTGAGACAGACAGATAAGCTGCACTGACACGGCCAGTTGCGTAAATACGCGGAGGAAGTGGTACCCACAACATAATTTAGAATAGGCTACATCTTTATCAGTTTGACGATTTCAGACGCTACTTACATTTAGTACACACATCTTAACAACAGAACCGTGAACGTCATATGGACGCCTTAAGCAGCTCCAGTCATCAGTAAGCCAGGTCAGACCGTTGGGGTCGCCAGGTCCAATCGGGTTTGGAGGCGCCGCAGCATCCTGATGACTGCAGATACAGTGGCTTATTCATTAGAGCGCCTCTCGCCTTCCATCTATTTCGGTGTCACTGGGAGTGCTCGTAAGAAACGTGCCAGAACCAGCCTTACCATACCGTCTATGTAGGCCTAGGAAGTCATCTCACTTCAGCCCCCACAGGACACCGACTGTTAACGCAGGATTATGTCAGTAAAAGGAAAATCCCAGCATTCTCTTGTCAGATCGTCACATGAACTCTGACTTATTGAAGTATGGTGGAGAAACAGTCTCAGTACCAGAGCAGGAGATTTCAGGATAAGTGCTTCATGTAGGTCCTCCAGAGTAAGCTGAGGTGAGCTCCTCCTACTGGTCCATGACGGCTGTGTCTGGTCAGTAGACTGCTGGTCAACAGGCTGTGGTTACCACACATTACATCAAGGTTGCATTATCAAATAGCAGTGAGAAAAACCGAAAAGGGAATTTCATCATCATGGTGGGTTATTATCACTCCAGTCTGTGTGCGTGTGTGAGTCAGCCAAACTCACATCATCTTATTCAATACATGTGAGTAATCTTTAAGTCTTACATTACTCCACAGTAAGTCAGAGAGAAGTGCCACTGGACACATGCACTGCCAGAGGGACACAGGTGGTTCTTCAGCGCCCCCCTGTGACATGAGGCCTTTATCACACATCACAGTCACCTACACCGACCGCAGAAGAACTCAGAGTGAGACCAGAGGGAGTGATAGACTTGACTAAAAATGTCACCATGGAGTAAGTGTCTCCTCTGGGCGTTCTGTAGTGAACTAAACACAGTCTCAAGAGTCCAACACCATAGCGACACTATGGCGACACAGCATCAACAGACACACCGAACAACAGTCAGCAACGAATCAATAACAACCGTGAACCAGGCAGGAAATAAAACAGTAAGCCACAAAAGCATCAAAGGAGTTTATAATTGCATCATATCAGGCCATATATAAAACAGAATATAAAATATACAAGCAGTTTAAAATACATCTATGTAGTCTTTGGAAGCATCCCTGGAAATGTTGGCCCTCAGTGAAATTAGCTAGTAGCAAGCTATGTCCCTTGACCACCTAACAGAGTAAAGTTAGTGTGGCTTTGGGACGGTGTAAATATGTTTAAGAGAGCTGTGGAAAGTAATGCTACACTTCCAAGCTCGGGGAAGAACCAGATAGTAGCAGAAGAACGGCTAGAACATCTTGATCTGGACGAGGAGCAAAGCCCAGAGCACACAGAAAGATCCTGCCAACGGACTTGTGTTCTGCTGTCAAAGGTGAGCACTGTGTGACAACCAGAACACACAGCACTCAAGTCTAGTGAAACATTCACTGCAGGGATGCTGTATGCTGTGGACCTCCTCATCCTCTTCTAGCCTTTGAAGTTCTGGAAGACCTCAGCCACTTCCAGCCAGCTCCCGAAACAGGCCAGACCCTGGTCTCGGATCTGCTTCCTGCCCTTGTCTGTGATCACCTCCCCGTTCTCCTTCACGATGACCAGCTTGGGAACGGCCGTTATGTTGTACCGCTTCTTCAGGTCACTGGAGGGGTGGGAGGGTTAAGGGTCATCAACTAGCTTCACAACAAGCATTTACAAAAACATCAGGTTTGGATGAAGTGAAATTTGCCATCGATTTCATCTATGGAAAGACATCCACATAGTGGCTATTCCACGGTGTTAAGTTGAATCATTTCAACCTGGCAGTCGCAGGTAAGACACTTGGTCTATTTATAACTCAAATCCTTGAGAGGTTGAGCCTTAAACCTCTTACACACTGGCGCATGATAGACGCAAACACTTTGTGTTCTGTAGTAGCCTATTTCTTTTGTTCCCTGTGCCTTAATTGAGGTGTGGTTACTGCTATGCGGCTAGTAAATTCAGATATTTGCCTCTGACAGTTGGAACTATGCACTTCTGATCCTTGATCTTCTGCTGTACTTTCTATACTATTTGTACGTTGCTTTGGATAATATCGTCATGCTATTACAATAACATGAACCCCATTCTACCTGTATCCTACAATGCTGTCTTGACGTGGGTTAACACTGTAAAGAAAAAGCCATGCACGTACTATTTATACTGGTCAGTCCACGGCAGTGCCAGCCAGTCTCCGTGCATATCGTGATAATATTCCACCATATCTTCAGGCGACTTGTCAGATGAGATGAACACTATTTCGAATTGAGCTGGTGGCTCGCTCTCCTCCACCAGCTCAGTGTAGAAGTCGCAGAGTATCGGGGTGAAGTCGCGGCACGGCGGGCACCAGCCGCCAGAAAAGTAGATTCCCACAACTTTATTTTTCAGCACTTCTTCGGGATCTACAAGTTCCCCGTCTTTATTAAGCAGAGTTCGTCCAGAAAAAACTTCCACCATCGTTTGTAGATCTCGAACACTCTGGATACGAAACGCTAGTACTAGTCGATGTAAATTCAGGAGTTCTTCAGCACGCTCTTATTAGCTGGAACTGAAAGTCCGATATGTTTCAGAATGTAATCCTTTTTATGATCTGGATTTTAGTCTATTTATTTATTTTGCTCGATCCAAATAATGCGAACAAGAAACACGGATAGATGTTATGATAATGCTCCACACACTGCATGCAGGGTGTTTAATTTATAGTATACACAACAAGCCCATAGGGTAGAACTAGTCAGCTAGCGCTGATTGGACAGATTATTCGTGACAGTCAGTCACGTGCGTCCCCCCCCCAGTCCAAACTCTATACAACGAATGTTCTTAGAGGATCACTTCGAGCTGATTGTAGAGAGAGAAAGCAAATTAAAAGCTTTATTTCAGTTAACTAAATGCAATTAGTTCTCACATGTAAAATCCCAAACTCCGGCATTAGGCAGCGAAAATTACATGTATATTCTGAGAAATCCTTGGAGAGAGGAAGGGACGTCTAAACGAAGATGGGAGGGTACAACTGGCCAAAATGGAACGCAGCCCAAATGAACTGCGCCAGACAGACAGCAGTCTTAGCATTCACGCTTTCCTTCCTCTAACTCTGCCCACGGAGAAAGCTCCTGCAACACAATGACTTCTAACTCCAATCTTTCCAACATGCGTCGCCTTGTGGAACAGCTCAAACTAGAGGCCAGCGTGGAACGGATCAAGGTAATAAATAAATAAAACATATTTGGAAAAAAAGTTGAGTGATGGCACTGTAATATTTTATTTGATACATGTCTAGCAAAGATAGATGAAACGACATTTCTACTTCAAACATCTGAGAAAGTGTTATTGTATACACATCCACTGTACAGCCAATTGTAGCTGATATTTAAGTATTACTGAATATGAGGCAGTTTTAGAGTTAGTATGGACAACTCAGCCAGCGACACAGGGCATTTCTTACCCATCTTGATTAATAAAGAAGTTATTGTGCTGAATTGTTCCAGGTGTCTCAAGCGTCTGCAGAGCTGCAGCAGTACTGTCTGCAGAACGCAGCGAAGGATGCCCTGCTGGTGGGTGTTCCCACAGGCAGCAACCCCTTCAGGGAGCCCCGCTCCTGCTCCCTGTTCTGAATCAGGTACGACCCCCCCCCCCCCCCCCCCCTTACGCACACACAAACTCATCTTACACACTCTAATACTGGCACACATTACACACACAGCACTGTTCCACTCCTGCTATCCAGTTGGCTGGGTGTTGGGAATTAAAATATACTATTTATTTTTCAGGATAGGACACTGTTCCGAAGGCATGGGCTAGGAGTGCCAGCAACACAGACCAACACACACACACAGGCACACACACACACACACATATCCTCTAGTTCAGAGTGTATTTTTGCATTATGTCTTTATGATGGTTGGTTGTACTGAGAACTAAATTACTTGTTTTTTACTAATGAACTTAATATGATAAGCATGTTTATTGTATGTATTTATTTGGCACATTTCCATGTGCTAAATGGGTTAATAGTGTCTTAAATTGCCAAATAACATTTTGTGAGCTAATATTTTCCTTAAAGAAATGAAAAACTGCTATGGTATACAAGATTACGTATTGTGCGTACTGCACAGGTTTTTTATACAAATGCTTAAATAAAACAGGATACCTAAATATGACCTATTTTCATTTTTCCGTCTGTGTTATGGTTGTCAAAACATATGCTTTCTGCTCTTTTAGGGAATATGCAGTTATGCTGTAGTCCTCCTCAGCAACTCCCCCTGCTGGGGATGGTCTGAACCCCCTCCCCTGCCCCCCTCCCCTGCCCCCCTCCCCTGCCCCTCTCCCCTGCCCCTCTCCCCTGCCCCTCTCCCCTGCCCCTCTCCCCTGCCCCTCTCCCCTGCCCCTCTCCTCTGCCCCTCTCCCCTGCCCCTCTCCTCTGGTCCTGGGCTCCAGACAGGATGTTTATGGGGAGTTCCAAATTGCCCCTTGGAATATTGAGTCTTTGGAGAGTGTTTCCTGTTTTTGAGACAGTTAGGGAGTTCGACCAATGATAGGAAGCCGTTCCTTCCTGTTCAGGCTGGCTGTGGAGGCTGTTTGAGGAAGGGGGTGGTGCTTCCTCAGGCTGGCCATCCACACAGCTGGCCTACACTCCCATCACAGAACAGAGATCGAGCTGGAGCAGGTTCTAATGGAACATTTCGATGGGTAAAAATGATTCTGTTTTGTTGGAGAGGGTTACACTATTGCATCATTCTACAGATAAGTGCCGAGACCTATCTGACAGACAGCTTACTCAACTAGGCCAGACCTCAATCCAAGACAACCTCAGCTATTAGGAAAAGCAGAACTGGTCAAGTCTGGGTTAAACTTCCCTCTTTTCTTTTCTTCAAATAAAATAAAATAAAATGTATTTGTATAGCCCTTTTTACACGCAAGCATGTCACAGAGGGCTTCACATATGCCCATAGAACTGCCCCTTAACCAACCTAAACCCTCAAGGAAGACAAGGAAAAACTCCCAAAAAACTCTCAACAGGAGAAAAAAATTGAAGAAACCTTGGGAGGAGCAATTCAGAGAGGGATCCCCTCCTCCAGAGACGGTTGGTGAGAGAGAGGAGCAGAACACAGGCTAAACATTGTCATACAGTGTCGATGGGTTTTTAAAACACCAAAATCCATTGTTCAACTTTATAGATGTAGGACAGGACCGGGAGACTCGCGACCAGGTCCAGCGTTGGCTGACCGACGACCAGGCAGGTGCTGACAACTCAAACCCCCCACACCACAAGGGATGTGTGTGTGTGTGTGGGGGGGGGGGGCAGAGAGAGGAGAGCAGGGATTAGAGAATGCCAGGAGCAGCTAACAGTTACAGTCATAATAGAATGAGATCCCCACCGGTCAAGTGTGGACTGGTGCAGCAATTTAACAGAGCAAAAAAGGGGAATTTGATGCAACCCCACACACCAAGACAGCGACAGCCCCCCCCCCCCCATTTGGAACATGAAATCTGTTCCAGGGGAAGGGAACTCTAAAATAAGTTATACTTATAGAATAAGGATGGAAGCAACCCGTCCCCCGTTGCCTCCAACTAGTAACATACTTACCTTTAACAGTCGTAGAATTGACTAAACAATAACGTTTTTAACCTAATTTTAAATGTCGAAACAGTATCAGACTCCTTAATTGAGACGGGTGATTTGTTCCAGAGAAGAGGTGCTCTATATGAGAACGCCCTACCTCCAGCTGTTTTTTTAATTAATTTTGGGAACCACCAGATAGCCGGCATCTTGAGATCTAAGTGTCCTTGCGGAGCAATAGGGTGCAAGGAGACCGGAGAGGTACAGTGGTGCCAATCCATGCAGAGATTTGTAGGTTAGTAGTAGAACTTTGAAGTCAGCTCTGGCTTGGATAGGGAGCCAGTGTAGCCAGTGTTTTCTTCTTTTTTCTTCTCTTTTCTCCTTTCCTTTCCTCTCCTCTCATTTCCTCTTTTCTGAGGAAAGGAAAGAGGACCCAAAAGAATCAATGAGAGATGTTAGATTGCCAACCAAAAAGTCTGTCTCAACTGATGCTGGTCATGTGACGAAGTTCTCTGGGTGATTGAGCTTCACTGTCTGAACCATCCGCAGCGGATACCAATTCTATTCACAAAACTGGGATAGGTCCCATTGAGAACCCTGTGTTTCCATTCAGAAGTTCCGTTCAGAACTTAGAGTAAAGTTCCATTCAGAATGCAGAGCAGGATTCCATTTAGAACACCATCACCACTAGATGGAGTTCTTTACCCCAGAATCAAAGCTTTCTCAAATGAAGACTGGGTCATAGACCTGACCAAGGCAAACCAGCCCAGACATATCTACAGTGTTGGAGAGCAGTGGTTGTGACTTTCTTAGTACTCAGCTTGTGTGTTCAGTATCAGAGGTCATGGGGTCAAGGTTGTCTTTGGCTGGGTGGACTTGCAGGACCCAGAGAAAGTCTGTCATGTGAAGGTTTAACTTGGAGTGAGGAGAGGAGAAAGTCTGCACATGAAGGGTTAACTCTCGGAGGGAGGAGCAGAGAGAACAGTGTTGAGTTTCGGTCCTGCCCCTCTTCTCCCCTTCCCTTCCCCCCCCCTGCCTCCTGTCCTATTCTCACTCAGAGCTGACTTCAGGACATGTCGGCACAGACACCTTGAACGAGCTCTCTCGTATCTGGCTGCCTGGTACTGGTACTGGTGCCACTACAGAACCAGCCTCCACCCGGCCAGTTTGGCGGAGTGTCCAAGCGGAAAGGTTCGTCTCCAGGATTGTCTCCAGCTGAGGAGGACAAAGGGCAGGAGGGGATCTCCTGGGAGATGGCCACACCACACAACCTGTGTGTGAGCATGCTGACCGGTAAGAGCACACTGCTACCATATATCCTCCCTCTGCCAGAGCTCTGTTAAAGCTCTGTTAGAGCTGTGTTGAACTCCAAACCTCCCACTACGCACCAAGTGTCAGCTGCAACATGGAGTCTCTGAAGCTGCTACGAGGCAGCTGCCTGCTCTCTGCAGCTCTGGTTCCAAACAGGCCACATCAACATGGATATTAGAATATAGTGATCCTTTACAGTGTAGCGAGAGGAGACTCCTCTCTGTTACCTGAAAGGAAAGCAGAATTGCTGCCTTGATTATGTGCGTGTTGTTATGCGACCCGCTCCCTGATACCATGCCCAGCAGATGTGTGACAGTGCGGGCAGTCTAACACTAGTTTGTAATTAGTTCAATATTACGTGCCATTCACAAATACCCTCAGTGTATGTATTTGATCTTGTGGCCGGTCACTCATTCCAAGCATGTCCAGTTGACCAGTCTGTAAATAGACAAACAGAGAGGAGGTGCTACTCTTTCCTGGGAGGCTGGAGTCCAGCAATACGGGAGTGTGAGGAGCCACAGTGATTAGTATGACTCATTTAGATGTTCCTTTATTTAACAGTGGCTGATATGATTACATTTATTTTGCCCTCTCTCTCTCTCTCTCTCTCTCTCTCTCTCTCTCTCTCTCTCTCTCTCTCTCTCTCTCTCTCTCTCTCTCTGTCTCTCTCTCTCTCTCTCTCTCTCTCTCTCTCTCTCTCTCTCTCTCTCTCTCTCTCTCTCTCTCTCTTTCTCTCTCCGTCTCACATCTTTTGACCAAACTGACAGCAGCAATTGTCATGCCAGTGTGGCGCAGTGGGGGCAGCACAATGACAGACAGACACACACACACACACACACACACACCCTGGGATTTAATTGCACACATTCCTAAGTTCTCAAAACACACCACAGCAGAATGACCTGAGTGTTTCCAGACCTTATGACTGCTCCTGAACCCCCATTGCAATGTGAAGTATTCCTCCTCGTCTCTACAAAGATATAGTGGAGGGTGTGACATCCGGATCCAGTGTCGTGGTTTTGATGTCCTCATCAATAACACTGATCCAGGTGTCAGGTTTACCTCTGGAGATCCTACAGCTAGAATGACCTGGAGGAGTTGGTCCATCCTGCTGGGCTATATGATGACCAAGCTATGTGTCTGATCAGTGGATTCTCTTTTCAGTGTCAGTGCTCTGTGAATCTGGTCTGGATAATGTGGCCAGTGTGTTGTGACCAGACTGTTATGTTTGTTCTGCGTCTTCAGCTCTGCTCTTTTGTAAATACTCCTTGACTGAGAGCAACACCACAACCACCGTCATGGTGGCTGCCACCACCGTCACCGAGCAACCTGGCAACCGCACCACTGCCTGTCGTCACAATAGCAACAGGAACAACTGCACAGGTAGGTCAGAATGACATTTACGAGAGCAAGGGTTTGTGGGAGGGCAAATCAACACCTGGCAAAGGGGATAGGGTGAATACTTGGAAGAGCTGGGATGCAAGGAATGTGGAAGCAGGGTGATAGGAAGAGAGCCAGGTTCATCTGAAGTCTTTGATCCGTTGTTGTTGCTTCTGGAACCCGATCTGCTCCTATCGAACACGTCAGTTATCCAGGCCAAAGCTGCATCTCGCGTTTCAAACCACAATAAAGGCTTTCTATGCCTTTATTGTATCTTTATTGTCTCTATACCTTCGCTTCTCTCTCTCCTCTGTCTGTCCCCTTTCCCCTTAGTCTCTCGGTACAGGGGATGTACTTTAAAAGGCTCCCAGGTTCCTAACAACCATAACAATAGGAATGGTGCCAAATAGCACTTCTCTTTTGTCTCCTCCTCCTCCTGCTTCTCCAACTCCCCCTGCTCTGTCAGTCAAGACTTCAGTCCCATCATGGATCACACGCGTTTCCCTGGTCCTGATTTCAGAGGCCTTCGTCACTGTTAAAGCTCATATTCCTGTGAGCCAGGCTATTAATATAACAAGTCATCAGGGTTACCGCCTGAGAGACAGGAGGAGAGAGAGAGAAGGAGAGAGAGAGAGAGAGAGAGAGAGAGAGAGAGAGGGAGAGAGTAAAGGCGGGTAGGGTGGACATGGTAAGGGGCAACACAACTATTGTGCAGTGGTTGAGTCATGATTATTTGTCTGGAACACACGCAAGTAAAACACATGACAACACGTGATTCTGTTCAGATTGACGATACATAGCTGCGTCTCGCTACATTGTTGTTTGTCTGGTTCCATGAGCAGACTCCAAGGACACAGGCCAGTGGAGCGGTCATTTCTCAAAGTGTCCCAAAGAGCTGCGCCACTACTGCATCCATGGGGTGTGTCGTTATGTCCAGGAGCAGAACACGCCATCATGCAGGTACTAACCCGATTCATGATGATGTCACTGGGAGGGAGGAGGAGCCTGGTTATGTCAGTACGATTGGGGGAGGAGCATGGTGATATCATTGCACATTGTTTTGCTAATGGCGCAGTCACTGTAATCATTTGAGTTGCCATGGCAACTAGATCTTTACTAATTGCATGCATTCAATGCATTACAATGCATTTGTTTAAGAAGCCCCATAACTGCTGATTTGTATTCGAGCAAGACTCCAGGTTTACCTAGAACACTAATGAGCAGGATAGGAAGGGACACAAAGACCTCAGGCCATCGTGTCACCATGATTTGTCTTGGGCCAAACCAGTGTTTCCTGTATCAGTATGTCACTATGACAACCCACCCCCACTCCCCACCCCCAGGTGCGAGCGGGGCTACGTGGGCGCCAGGTGTGAGTATGTGGATCTGGGCTTGAGGGTCGCAGAGCGGCGCCAGATCATCATCGCCTGCGTCATCGCGGGCCTCGTCTTCCTCATCCTCCTCATCGTCTTCATCTGCATCTGCACACAGTGAGTCACATGACACTGCGGAGGGCCGCACTTTGTTGGGTATGCTACCGTGGCTCCCTTCGTGCGTTCACACGGGCATGGTGTTGGGACTTCCTGTTCAGCCGCAGACAGGGCGTGTGCAGACGGAGGGGGAGGAGGGAGGAGAGCAGGAACTCCACGGAGAAGCTCCACATGGTGATCACCAGCGCTGGAACTCATGAACCACCGCTGGACGCAACTGAGACCTCGCACACCAACACCGTCTGAGGTCAGAATATCTGCGTGGAAGAGTCTGTTTGTTAGAGAGAGATTGAGTGTGTGCTTATAAAGGGGCTTGCAGTACATAATGACGTGCCTTCCATCTGAGAACAGCCCTCGTCGCACTCTGACATCCATCCACTGTTTCCACTCCCTATATAGATGGCTGTGGCTAGCGGTGGGGGGGTGTGTGTGTGCACTCCTGGGCGCGTGTGTGTGCGAGAGTTTGTGTGCTGGGTAAGTATTTGGACAAAGAGATTGTGGTGTTAATGTAGCAGCTGTTGCTGTTGTCTTCCAGTAATGGCAGTTGACATGCTCTGCTGGAGAGACTACAGGAGGGACCACAGCTCTGGACTTCACGGACCCTCATAGATGCCGTATGAACACAGAGACAACGATCACAGGGAGAACAAGGGGCCTTCCAGTACTACAGAGAGTCTCAGTCTCCATCATGAGGAGAGGTGGGCCCAATGCTCTCCACCTCTCCATCTTCACCCTGTGACCCTGCATGGTCCTGGATGCAGACCCACAGCCTCCAAGCAGAAGAGGAACCAGGAAGGATCTGGAGATGGAACTGTCGAGACCCCTGACGCAGTACTGTAACTGAACTAGCCACAGTGGCCAGATGCTGACCGCTGACCGAGGCCAAAGCAATGTGACAATGTTACTTGGACTGTTGGGTTGTTTCTGTGAGCTTTGTGAACTATCTGTCGACAGATTTAGACACATAGAACAATGCTACTGTTGTTACCTGGAACTGTACTGTTTCACCAGGCCCGGGGGGGGGGAGAGGGCGGGGGGCTGGCCGGGCTGGGCCAGGAACAGAGAAACAAGCACAGCCTGTAGTGACGGTGTTACATCTCATGTGTGGAGACTAGCAGGCTGTAGGAGGACAGGCTAGGCTGTGTGCTCATCAGACGCAGGTGAAAGTGGCCCTCTGTTAGAGAGAGGGTGCCCAGGTGAGCGGCCTCCCAGAGTTGGAGAGGGTATACACAGCAGAGTGTGTGTACAGAGCAGGGTGTGTGTGTATAGAGCAGAGTGTGTTTAGAGAGCAGAGTGTGTATGGAGCAGAGTGTGTGCACAGACTGGAGTTTGTCTCCGACTTCCTTGCAGACAGACAGAAGACAGTCGGGCCCTCTCACTGCTCCTACAAGCTCCACAGGACTCTACATTAAAACATTCAGTTCATTCAGATATCTGCTTTTCCATCAAGCTTCAACCACTGGCCTGGCTCTAACTCTGCAGTTCATTCAGGATATATTCAGTTTCAATTAATCATAGAGAAACAAGGCACGCCAGCAGCTCTCATGTACACGGACAGCATGAACCTGTTCCTTAATGGGTGAATAAACAAATCAATGTTGTTTGATGTGGTCCAGTTACTGCTTGAGGCTGTTACAGACTGTAATACTTCAACTGCTGTTCCTCTATGAATGAATAGCCTTTGTTTACAGGTGAGTCCTGGAATGTCCTCCTCCCTCACCTATGTTCTATATCCAGTCAGCCAGCCATCTAGACAGTCAGTCAGTCAGTCAGTCAGACAACCAGCTAATCAATCAGTTAGCCAGCCAAAAAGCCTGGTTAAATAATACCCATTCAGATAAGATCCAGCACCTCCACGCTTTCTATATGGTTTCTATAAATATATATTTATTTAGATGTATAGATTGTGAGGCACAAGATATAAAGTATATTTCTAAATATGGCTCAGCATGATCAGGGATCAGGTTGGTTGAAGCAGTGCTGAGCAAAGAACAGTAGCGGTCCACAGGTCACATGGCCATGAGGCCTGGGAGTGGCCCTTAAGGAATGTGACAGAGAGTCTTCTGATTGGGCGTCTCCATGGGAAGCCGATAAGAGGCCAGCAGTGAGAGTGTTGGTTTCTGGGTTAGCGCCTTTAGATGATCTACTGATAATAACACCATCAATCCCTCTGCTGTCTGGCAAAGCACACGGCAATACAGCCAGACATTGCAATGTCTGGTGATTCAACCTCAGCCTAATATATGAGCGCAATGGTGTAGATAAGGCTAGATATGGTTAGGGTTGTCCATAGGCTCAAAGTTTTCTGATTATACACTTGGGGTATCTGGTTAAATATGGTTGTAGTTAAAGGCAAGGTAGGCAAGTTTTGCAGACCTAGAAATGTTCTCTCAAGCTTGAAAGGAGGACCAAAATTTCCCACCCCTCCCTTAAAAGCCCCTCCTCTATGAACTGACCACTGCTGGCAGGCAGGTAGACAGACAGGCAGCTAGACAGACAAGTAGCCCATCCAATCATTGCATTCGGTCCGAATGGCATCCAATCACTAGTGCTGATCCGACCTTAATGATTGGTTGTGTTTGTAACAGTCCTGTGGATTGATTTAATTTTACCATCAAATGTTTAGATTTATTGGTTGTTATCAGGATGTGAAGTTTATTTCAGCAATCACGACACAAAGTGCTTCTCAACAACATTTCCCACCCTGCCTTGAAGGTTCTGCTTGGTTTAAATGTTTGCCCTTGGAGTGTTGCCCCTAGATGGCAGTGTATCATCAACTTTACTTTAGGTACAACTCCCAGATACTTCCTTCACTTGATTTCTGGCCACTTATTACTGATCTTTAAAGAAAATAAGAAAATGTGACCTTTTCCTTTGCGATGCCAGTGACTGCTGGAACATTGATATGAAAACTGCCCTGAGCGAGACACCCAACGCCCACACCTCAGGCTTCAACACAAATTAAACCGCTGTGTGGGAATATATGTGTATGTGTGTGTGTGTGTGTGTGTGTGTGAGTGTATGTGTGAGTGTGTGTATGTGAGTATATCTGTGAGTGTGTGTACGTGTGTGTGAGTATTTGTGTGTGTGCGTGTGTGTGTGAGTATATGTGTGCGTGTGTGTACGTGTGTGTGAGTATATGTGTGAGTGTGTGTGTGTGAGTGTGTGTATGTGAGTATATGTGTGTGTGTGTGAGTGTGTTTATAAGGCAGGGTGCTTCCTGGATGGCCGTGTGACCAGTTGTTCCCGAGGCTGCAGGTCCCCCGTCATCCACATCAGGGAAAGCTGGGCTTCAGCTCTGCAGGCTGTGGGAGGATCTGGACCTGGAATAGCCAAGATAACAGCCTGATTCAGGCATGCTCGTCATCAGGATGAGAGGAGAGACTGAATATCAATGACTTGAATTGAGGGGAAAGTCTCCCTCTCTTTTTCACTCTCTCCCCATTTCTCTCTCTCTCTTTTTGACTGTGTCTGTGCTCTACACTCACTGTCCTTATGTCTTTCCATATCTCCATCCTTTTTTGCTGTTGTTTTCATCTCTCTCTCTCTGTCTCTCTGTCTCTCCCTTTCAACGGTCACTTACCACGAATACTTTCTCATTTGTGTTTACATGCTTGAACGGTTTTTCGCATGTTATGCAAATCCCTCCGTGATAACATGTTCTAGTGTTGATTTATTTTCTCTTCTCATGTCTCGCACCTCATAAACAAGGAGCAACAGCAACAATAAATGGTAAAAACACAGTCAACAAAATGTTACAGCTTCTCAGGCGTAAGCGTACACCTGCTAGACTGGCTGTCTGAGAAACAATGACGGTGAACCGAAAGCTGATTTATTTCCCCTGAAAAAGAGCTAAAGCTCAAACACTCCTGGAAGGCCCCTTCCTCACAACTTAACACCCCAGAACCCCACATCAAATTACCTGACTGTCAAAGAGTAGGAGGACGGGGAGATAGGTGGAGGAGGAGGAGGAGGGGAGACCTGGGGAGGTAGAGGGGAGGTTGGGTAGAAACTGCGGGGGAGCAGAATTTACGTTAAGGCAGCATAGGAGAGTGGGGAAGCAGGGGGGGGGGGGGGGGGGGGCATGGGCTGTAGTGTGTAGTGTCTGAGGTGGAGAGGAGCGGAGCGAATGTTCAGCTGGTATAATATGTCTTATACAGCCTTTTCACACCACCGGTGTGAAGGCTGTTCATGACCTGGGGGGAGCTGCTGGTGGGGCTCGTTCCTCTCCAGCCTCCTCTCTGTGACCACAGCCAGCATCTTGTGGGAATTGACTCTGTTCCAAAGGCAGCTGGAAAGCATGAGTCACAGGGTTTGCAGTGGGCTGTGTTTTGTGACAGCACAGTGAAAAGGATTGTAGGGATTGACATCAAATTGCTGCTGTGCATGCAGGCTTACATTGTCCAAAAAAGTGACCACACACAGTCTGACTCGTTAGTTCAGATACAGTCATTACTGCAGAATATTTGAGAGTTTACAGTAACATTGTGTTCTCTGAGCTCCCACTCTACTCCCTAATCACAACTCCCATTTGACACCCTAACGTAATGTCTTTGAAGATAATCTTCTGTGTGAAGATAAACAACCTTCTGACACACTGCTCTCGGGATTATTATACACTCGTCAAAAGTGTAGTGTAGTTTCATACCTGACTTACACGCCTGACTTAGCCATGTGAAGCTGTATGTGTCTCTAGTTAAGTTCAGACAGCACTGGTGTACAACCTCAGCCCAGTGAAGAGGAACCTGTCTGATGATGCTATGTTTAGGATTTACATCCCAGTGCTGTAGTCTAGTATGAAGTGGAGGTCATCCTGTCAATGTACCAAATCCCTAGCATCCTTCACCTAGACTAACGACTTGTGACGCTTGCAAATGTGTCAATTCTCTGCATTTTGTATTTGCTCCTGTTGTACCATGTCTGGCAAGAGACTGCACCCACAAAATAGTCTGATGTTGCAGTGGTTGCAATGTATTATGCACTATTGTAGTTGAGATGTTATTGTTGCACTGTAGTTTAAATTCTGGTTTACTGTGCCTGCCTGGTAGCTAAGATGTGGTTACTTGAAAATGCAGATTGTTCCCTGACTCAAACCACTGGAATACCGTACACACTTCTGTTCCTTGATTGTCTGCTGTACTGTCCATATACACTATTTGTCAGTCACTTTGGATAAAAGCATCTGCTAAATAAATGAAATGTAAACATTTCCTTGGCCCATCCCCTACCCACAAATCATAGCTTGTTTAATAGCGTATACATGAAAACTTCGTAAGCATATGCCATATTCCCACGGAATTACATAGACTGCAACACTGATATGTATTTCTGTCACTGGAGACATCAAATAATTTTTTTTTCAGCTGATTTTAAATAGGTCTATGATGCCCTTGGCCCTTGTTGCCCTTGGAAACAGCAGGGCTGTATTCGGACTCATGATCAATCAACAACCAGAGTTGATTATATCCGGCAGTAACTGTGTGCTTACTGGGCTGCAGGGCGATCTCAGCCAAGGACTGAAATGTCAGGTTTCATTCAGCAGAGATGGAGAGGAGGCCTCAATTAAAGATTTAGAGGGATTATTTTGGAAATGCCAATTTATAGAGAGAGATTGGTAAAGAAAACAGGCTGATAACCTTTTGAGACAAAATATTTGACATTGTGTGATGAATTTGGGGAGTGGAAAAGGGTAAAGTTTGACGGAACCAGGGGTTGGTGACTGGCCCAGTCAGGCTTGGCTGCATGGCACTGGAGTGCTGAAGCTTCATCATTTCAATGTTCCACAACAACAGATACGTATCAGCACAGATAATCTAATCCTACAGCTACATGATGAGCTTCAAGCTTCCTTACTGGAGACCACGCAATTCAATTAAGATCATTATTATTATGATATTATCAAGTGATTATGTGCAGTTAGGCAGTACTTGTACACATTATTTCCTGTGGCCTTTTGAAGTGACTGTTTTATACCAGCGTTTCCTGCCAATGGAGACCTTAGTCGCACAGAGCGTCCACCCCCATGATCATCAGTCTATCACCACTGACCGCACACTGGACCTTGGACAGTAGATACACACTCCCCAGAGCTCATATACACACTACAGAGCTGAAACATACTAACCAGAGCTGTGTCTGAAAATATTTTGATGAGTTATTAGTAATGACGGTAGTGGTTAGAGAAGCTCTGCCTGGACTAAACCCACGCTGGCTGTGTGCCATCATTATCTGTGTGTGCATGCGTCTCTATGAAATGACACGCGTAAACACTAGACGAAACCTTTGTGTGAAAGCCGACGCGCACTCAATCTGCAAACTCAATTTCCCAGGCACCGATGCGGCCACTACGTCATAGGAAGGACTTTGACATGATAACATTTTCTGTTGCCGATTAGTTGTTGTTCTGCAAAGGTAAGCCCAGGACTGAAATGTGTAGTTTTGATAACGTTAAATATGTTCAACTCTTGCATTCTGATACAGTAATCTATGTTCCTTGGCATCAACTAATTACAGTTGTGCAGTACGGTGTCTGCAACTTGCTAAACTGCAAGCTATGTGAACTATGACCCATATATAGTGGCTATCTACCCTCTGCTCAACTCTAATCTACTTTCACACAGTCTTGATGTCAGTTTTAATGATAGCGATTAATCAGTTTTTCATATCAACTCAATAATTGGTCATTTGTAACAGTCGGCTACTTGCTTGTGTGATATTAAGTTCGGTAACGACTGTACTCCTGCCAGTGTGTGGCAGCCTGTTGCCATGGCGCTAGCAGGGGTGCGCGTGGTGGAGTTGGCGGGCCTAGCCCCGGTGCCTTTCTGCGGCATGATCTTGGCCGACTTCGGCGCCAAGGTGATCCGCGTGGACCGGACCAAAGTAACCATGGCGATGGACACGCAGGCGCGAGGGAAGCGGTCACTGGCTCTCAACCTGAAGACTCCAGAGGGCGTGTCAGTGCTGCGCAAACTCTGCGTGCAATCAGATGTGGTCCTGGAGCCTTATCGCAAAGGTCAAACCAATCAGTGTTCTTTAAGACATTACTTGGAAAGATTGATCCTGGAGAAATGATGATGAACTCAATACAGCTCTGACCACGCTGCTCTATCTACTGTAGCATATGATTTTTGGAGAATCAGACTGTTGTATGTGTCTCTGTGTCTCACTCTGATTGGGTACATCCAGAGTCATGGCTCTGGGTACATCTACCTAGATGTGGATGCCATGAAGGTAGTCAGTTCTGTGATTATCCACAATGAATTACTGACTGTTGAGAGATAAGGGCTGGTGAAGGTTTTAGGGTTACTTTTATTGGTACTATGAGATTGCAATAACAACCCCCCCCCCCCCCCTTCCCAAACACACACACACACACTCTCACCCTCTCCCGGTATCTCTCTCCCGGTATCTCTCTTTCCCTCTCTTCCTGTCTGTCTCCGTTGATTATATGCAAGATGAAGATTTGTTACCGAGTACCCTGGATCCAGGTGATCAGTAGGCATGTCTACAACAGCACGTCATGCACCAGGACGGGACAGGGGGTCCATCTCTCCAGCCCCTCTACTCTGACAGCGGTGAAAGCTTCCCCCTTTTAAAGATTGAAAGCTTCAATCCTAAAACAAAACAAATACAATTCTCTCCCCCTCTTTGGGCCTCACTGTCGGTGTCGCCCTTTCTCTCTCACGCTCTCGCACTCTCTCTCTCTCTCGCTCTCGCTCTCCTTCGAATTCCATACACGCATGGCATGCCCTCACATACAGTTGGTGCCAGGCCAAATGATCCCCCCACCCCCCCCATCTGATCAGAGCAGAGGATCAGAGACTTTGCTGTAATTAGTCCTGAACCCAGTGGCAAAGTCACATGCTCGTCTATAGGAATGATTGATGTTCTGCCCTCCTAAGACTGCCTCAGTCTTCTGGCTTCATAGGGGGGGATGTTAAGAGGGAGAATTGCTCTTTTGATGAACAAACGCAGAAAGGACGTGGCTGTCTAGTCAATGTTACAGAGAGCTTAGGGGTGAGGGCATGGCAGGGCGGAGTTTAGTAATAACTGTTAATTAACAGGAGGGTGTAGGCTAGCTATTGTATCTGTGCTAACCCTGCAGAGCAGAGTAGTAGGGCTGTCGTCAGAGATCAATGTGTGCAAAAAACGATGTCTTGGTATACTCTGTTGTGGTTGCAGGTGTGATGGAGAAGCTGGTTCTGATGTGGTTGTGTTGTGGTTACAGGGGTGATGGAGAAGCTGGGTCTGATGTGGTTGTGTTGTGGTTACAGGGGTGATGGAGAAGCTGGGTCTGATGTGGTTGTGTTGTGGTTACAGGGGTGATGGAGAAGCTGGGTCTGGGCCCGGAGGAGCTGTTGAAGGAGAACCCTCGTCTGATCTACGCTCGTCTGACCGGGTACGGCCAAAGTGGGTCCTACGCTGCCGCAGCTGGACATGACATCAACTACCTCGCCATGTCAGGTACTGCAGTACCACTACCCGCCTGGTAGAGGGCTCTCTCATCCTCTGTCCTGCCCATGTCTGGAGCCTCGGAAGGCCACATCAGCACTCGTCTTGATTGCACCAGTATTTCCGCATAAAATAAAAACCTGCTGATTTGGACTATTCCCTTCGGACTGTGACTGGTCTCCATGGTAACATCTTTGTGTACCCCCAAACAGACAGTAGTTGTGCCATTGTTCTCTGAGGTGTTCTGGGGTCCCCTCAGGAGGGGAGTTCCACTGATCATCTCTGTGACTTTCTTCCGCACTGTTCGTCATTTTGTCCTTTCTTTCAACCTTTGTTTTTATCCCTTTGTCATTTGAGTTCCAATCCTCCCTCTCTCCTGCTGTTCATAATCTCCTTCATCCTTCCCTCCATCTCCGAGCCCAAGCCGCTCTCCCTCTCTTGTTCTTGTGTCCTCTGTCTTTCTGCTTTCCCGTTCTCTCTCTCTCTGTAGGAGGGACCGTGTTTACTGTCGGGGAGAAGAGTTTAAGTGTATTTAACTATACGATACGTGTTGCTGACCTTCGTGGGGTGGGGAGGTTTTGTGTGCGGGCGGGCGGGGGAGGAGAAGATTGATTTGTGTCATTTTAATGTGAGGGTGTCTCAGCAAAGAGCATCAAAAGTACCTCTGTCTCTCCTCTGCTCTCCTTCTCTCCTATCTCATTTCTCTTGTCGATGCCCGGTGCTACCACTTCTCCCTCCCTCCTTATTCCCCCTCGCCTCCCTCTCTCTCCCCCCCCAGGTCTGTTGTCCATGTTAGGACGCCGTGGTGAGAAGCCCTACGCTCCACTGAATCTGGTGGCAGACTTTGCTGGGGGGGGCCTGACCTGTGCCCTGGGCGTGGTGATGGCCCTGCTTGAGAGGAGCCAGTCAGGGAGGGGCCAGGTCATCGACACCAGCATGGTGAGTGAGTGTCCTTCAGGATGAGCAGCCGTGCTGAGGGCCGAGCATCCCGAAGCAGGCTGGTGCAGACGGAGGAACTGGCGGGCTGAAGCAGCAGATTCTGCTGGAAGCTTCTGCCTGCTCAGTCATATGGATCTGGATCATCTCTGTGGTGGTCATCATCACTGGGGTGGTCATCATCTCTGTGGTGGTCTTCATCACTGTGGTGGTCATCATCACTGTGGTGGTCATCATCACTGTGGTGGTCATCATCACTGGGGTGGTCGTCATCACTGGGGTGGTCATCATCACTGGGGTGGTCATCATCACTGGGGTGGTCATCATCACTGTGGTGGTCATCATCACTGTGGTGGTCATCATCACTGGGGTGGTCGTCATCACTGTGGTGGTCATCATCTCAGAATCAGAATGGGATTTATTCGCCATGAAAGTTTGCACAGACAAGGAATTTGCTTTGGCAGGAAGGTGCATACAATAAACATATAGGGACCTAAAATTTAAATATGTGGACTATCTATACTAAGGGTACATAAACTAGCAGTACTAAGTGGAATTATAAATAAATAAAATATACAATAAAATATAAGTTGCCGTAATTTACAATATAAAAATACAAAAATACAAATATTACAAAAAATACAAGTGTACAAGATACAATTTTGTAATGCAGTGCAAAAAGCTGTGTGTTTTAAGCAGGAAGTCATTAGAGTCAGTGTGGTCCCTTGGACTTGTTGAAGAGGCCAACAGCGGAAGGGAAGAAACTGGCCCTATCTCTGTGGTGGTCTTCATCTCTGTGGTGGTCTTCATCTCTGTGGTGGTCTTCATCTCTGTGGTGGTCTTCATCTCTGTGGTGGTCTTCATCACTGTGGTGGTCTTCATCTCTGTGGTGGTCTTCATCTCTGTGGTGGTCTTCATCTCTGTGGTGGTCTTCATCTCTGTGGTGGTCTTCATCACTGTGGTGGTCTTCATCTCTGTGGTGGTCATCATCACTGTGGTGGTCTTCATCTCTGTGGTGGTCTTCATCTCTGTGGTGGTCTTCATCTCTGTGGTGGTCTTCATCACTGTGGTGGTCTTCATCTCTGTGGTGGTCTTCATCTCTGTGGTGGTCTTCATCTCTGTGGTGGTCTTCATCACTGTGGTGGTCTTCATCTCTGTGGTGGTCATCATCACTGTGGTGGTCTTCATCACTGTGGTGGTCTTCATCTCTGTGGTGGTCTTCATCACTGTGGTGGTCATCATCACTGTGGTGGTCTTCATCACTGTGGTGGTCATCATCACTGTGGTGGTCTTCATCACTGTGGTGGTCTTCATCTCTGTGGTGGTCTTCATCACTGTGGTGGTCTTCATCACTGTGGTGGTCTTCATCTCTGTGGTGGTCTTCATCACTGTGGTGGTCTTCATCACTGTGGTGGTCTTCATCTCTGTGGTGGTCTTCATCACTGTGGTGGTCTTCATCACTGTGGTGGTCTTCATCTCTGTGGTGGTCTTCATCACTGTGGTGGTCTTCATCACTGTGGTGGTCATCATGACTGTGCTCTCAAACTCCCTGCATTGTGTAGAAGACTGTCTGAGTCACACAAGATGTTAATCCTGCTCTACTGTAGAGAATCAGCATTCTCTCCTCTCGGTGTGTACGCGTGCATGTTGCTGCTGTATTCATCAGGCTTCCAACCTTTTATAGCGATGAATATATTACCATCACCAATATGACTATAAAGTAGACTTTGGTTCCCTAAACTGTCGCCTAGATTGACGGTCTGTCAGCCCCGAATAATATATGACACAGCATGACTGCATCTGTGATTGGCCCACAGTAATCACGGCCTGTTTGTTCGTCTGTTTCCCCCCTCTCCCTCCCTCGCTCGCCCTGTCTCTCCCCGACGCTCAGCTGTGTCAAGTCTTAGTGTGACATTTTTGTCCTTGTCAATCGGCACGGGAGGCTGAATGGTCTCCTCTCAGCAGGACTGAGGTCCCCATACGAGGCACCACGTGCAGCTTTAATGGCGGCATGCCAGGCACTATATTTATTAGACGGACCAGAATTCCCTTTCCATCCGGGGGGAGATGCCCCCCAGTTCCTGTTAATAACAGGGTCAGCGGGCCGCTCTGTTATCGACCATAATTCCTGCTAATCTTGGGGGGGGGTTGTGACTGGGTCTCTTTGATTGCTCTGGCTTTCTGGAGAAGCACAGATGAAAAACAAGTAGAGAACCCCTGCCGTCCATCATGTAGACACACACTCACACGCTTGTGTGCTCACTCTCTCACAGGAACACATATACACACACACACACACATCTTTCTCACATGAATCCCCCACAGATCCCCCCCCCCCAACACACACACACCAGAGATAGAGCTAGCACATGTACTTACAGCGTGTGTTCCAGGAGAGGAAGGACACAATGAGCCGTTGGTTCACTGATTTGACCATCGCTCCTGTCCCTCTGTCGCTGTCTTTGTCTCTCCCTCTCTCCTCTCCCTCTAACATATGATCTCTCTCTTACGTTATGTCTCTCCTACATTCTGTTTCTCTCGCCCTCCTACATTCTCTCTCTCTCTCTCTCTCTCTCTCTCTCTCTCTCTCTCTCTCTCTCTCTCTCTCTCTCTCTCTCTCTCTCTCTCTCTCTCTCTCTCTCTCTCTCTCTCTCTCTCTCTCTCTCTCTCTCTCTCTCACACATTCTCTCCCTGTCTCTCTCCAGGTGGAGGGAGCAGCCTATGTTGGCTCCTTCATGTGGAAGTCCCGGAGTATTGGCATGTGGAACAATCCCCGTGGTGAGAACATGTTAGACAGTGGAGCCCCGTTCTATGATACCTACCAGACCTCAGACAGGAAGTACATGGCTGTCGGAGCCATAGAACCACAGTTCTATTCCCAGCTTCTACATGGTTAGTACGCGCACAGACACACCCACACATACACACCCTTTTTTATAATGAGTACAATTGTAAATTATTAATTTTGTCATTTATTCTTTCAATCCAAACACGGTTACCACATGTGGAATTACATAATCAGTACCCACGGTGATACCCTGCACCCTCCCTCTCCCTCGCTCCAGGTCTGGGATTGGACGATGCCGACCTCCCTTCCCAGATGAGCTTCTCCGATTGGCCAAAACTGCGTCAAGTCTTCACCGACTGTTTCGCCACGAAGACCCAGGCCGAGTGGAGGGCGGTGTTCGACGGCACCGACGCCTGTGTGACCCCTGTCCTCTCACTCGAGGAGGTCAGCTCCCACCCCCACAACCAGCAGAGGGAGTCCTTCCTGCAGGACTCTCAGGGGGAGGAGAGCCCGAGGCCGGCCCCTGTGCTCTCGCGCACGCCCGCCCAGCCTTGCCAGGGTCGGGACCCCTTCATCGGAGAGCACACCCGGGCGGTCCTGGAGGAGTATGGCTACCAGCCCCAGGACATCGACAGGATGCTGTCCACTGGCGTGCTGGAGTGTAATGCTGCCAAGGCTAGGTTGTAGGGCGGTGAGAGGGGGGAGGATAAGTGGAAGGGGAGAGTGAGATGGGAAGGGCAGAGGTAGAGGGTGGGGGAGAGGGTCTGCCCAGGGATAATCTACTAGGCGGCTGGTTTCCTCTACCAAGCGTGGACCAAATATGGTCCTGCTTTATTCCTGTACCCACATTGGTTGCCGTCGGTGTAATCATTGTAATTAGGCTGATAATAGCTCTGTGAAACCTGGTGTGCGTGCGCACGTGCGTGTGACAGCAGCTGCTCAAAATAATTGATGATTATTTTGATTTCCAGAGGGTCCGAATTTGAATGTGAATGTGAAGATGTGTGAAGATGTTCAACTTTTGGACTCTTCGGAAGTTGACTCTGCCGCCTAAATAATGTATGGTTTTGATTCTTTCTAATGAAAAACATGAAAATCCTACCATCCTGTCGGTTTCCATCATTATGCACCACTACTCATCACAGTTCCCAGCCTTTTGTTCCCAACCCTGTAATCCAGTTAGTTTGTTTGCATGCAGTGTTTTTCTCTGCAGCTGTTGGAGACTCTTGACTTTCACACACTGCACATAGGGGAGGCCTGACAGACGGGCAATACACTTTCATGTCAAACTCGCACCAGGGGAGAGTTGTCAGTTTATACAACCAGACTGACCTTGCACCACACCAGAAGCTTTGATATCCTCCAATCAGAACACAGCAATTTCGGCGTTGGGAAAGTCTGCTTTGTGGGAATATTCTTGTCAGCTTCACGACCAGTATCATGTGTAACTGTGCCCACCGGACCTGAGGAATGTCTGGTATGTGTACGGCTGCATGACCTGACGACCGCATCTGACTTTGTGTGGAGATAATCCTTCAGAAGCTCAGTATGCTTGTGTCAGCTGTGTATCTACTGGGCCTCCATGGTAAGTCCCAGGGTACCATTATGTCTGACTATGTGAGCCACAGCCGTGTGTGTGTGTGTGTGTGTGTGTGTGTGTGTGTGTGCGTGCACGCGTGTGAGTGTCTCCGGCCAGGCTAGGGGTGCCGCGTAAGAGCAGACGACTGCAGAAGCTCACATGACTGAGGCCAGACTACTGTCACATGACTAAGCCTAAGACACTAATGGGCCTCAGTGAATTCAATCCAGCATGGAGGAGAAAACAGGCTCTTAGAACCACTGACGAGGGTACACGTATCAAGAGTCTCTCAAACCATGATGAACACACGTGAACCCCCCCCCCCCCTCCCCTACTGGGTGTATGCTGAAGGTCACATGATCACATGCTGTATCACTTGATAGGCCTGGTGTGCTCCTGCGTAGCCACAATGAAGGCTTTGTGAGGAGCCTGCTGGCGTGTAGCACTACAACCTCTGGATGGATGGAAGGTGTGCGTGAGTGTGCGATTGGAGGTCTCACCTTGTGATTGTCTCTTAAGGCTAGTCAAGTTAGAGGGGGGGGGGGGGGGGGGGAACCACAAAAGTTCAACTTCCATTCACGTGAACCAACTCCACCTCCTTTCTTCCACCCTACCCCTCGAGCTCTCTCCTCCCTCTCTCCTGCCTCTCTCCCCAGATTAGACCGCTGTGGCTCGTCCGCCTGAGCTCAGCTCGGGAACAGAGAAGCAGCTTACCCGGAACAGGACCGAGCTGCGGCCGTGTGTGCGCGGAGCAAAGGGAGGGAGAAAGAGAGAGTTCAAGTGCGTTTCTGTTTGAGTCTGCTCGGATAAGTACAGCTAGGGCTGTGTATGTTCCACTGAGCGTGTGCGTGTGTGAGTGTGTGTGCTTCGTTGGGGCTGAGGCTTACACCTCTGGCACCATGACCCTCCTGACTCAGGACCACCCCCCTCCCTGCCGGCTCCCTGATCCTAGCGAGCTGGTGTCGCGGCTCGATCGCGGCTCCTTGGACCCCTCCAAACAGGACTTAATGGGCAGCGCGGAGACGGCCGTGTTCGGGGCGGTGGAGCCCCCCCGGAGGTCGCGGGGGCGCCTCATCCTCCACGGGACGGTGATGTTCGGACGGGAGTTCTGCTACGCGGTGGAGGCGGCGTTCGTGACGCCCGTGCTGCTGTCGGTGGGGCTGCCGAGGAGCCTGTACAGCCTGGTGTGGGCTCATCAGCCCCGTGCTGGGCTTCATGCTCCAGCCCGTCATCGGCTCCGCCAGCGACTACTGCCGCTCGGCCTGGGGCCGCCGCCGGCCCTACATCCTCACCCTGGGAGTCATGATGATGCTGGGCCTCACGCTCTTCCTCAACGGCGACGCCGTCGTGTCGGGTGAGTGAGCTCCGTCGTGGGTCTGCGTCCGAGCGGGTACACATGCTTGGCTTCCCACGGTGGTTGTTTGAGGTTGTGATGCGTGTGACACCCTGATGTCCCGGGCTAGGAGGCTGTGAGAGGCTGAAAGGTTGGAAGAGGTCTGGGGGTGGGTAAGGACGATGATGGATGAGGAGAGGAGCAGGGAAAGATGGGAATAGATAAGAGATGAGGAGAAGTGACGAGAGGATGAAGAGAGGAGGGGATGAAGAGAGGAGAGGATGAAGAGAGGAGAGGATGAAGAGAGGAGGGGATGAAGAGAGGAGGGGATGAAGAGAGGAGAGGATGAAGAGAGGAGGGGATGAAGAGAGGAGGGGATGAAGAGAGGAGAGGATGAAGAGAGGAGGGGATGAAGAGAGGAGAGGATGAAGAGAGGAGAGGATGAAGAGAGGAGGGGATGAAGAGAGGAGGGGATGAAGAGAGGAGAGGATGAAGTGACGAGAGGATGAAGAGAGGAGGGGATGAAGAGAGGAGAGGATGAAGAGAGGAGGGGATGAAGAGAGGAGGGGATGAAGAGAGGAGAGGATGAAGAGAGGAGGGGATGAAGAGAGGAGGGGATGAAGAGAGGAGAGGGGCGGTTAGGGGAGCGATGTGTGTGTGCAGCCAGCCCAGCCTACGGACCCTTACAACGAGAGTGGACTCACTGCTGACCTTCCTTGTTTACAACCTTTTACTCACAGGTGCTTGGGTTGTCCCTGGTTCCAGAATTATGTATAATCACAGGTGCCTGGGTTGTCCTTGGTTACAGCATTCTGTATATTCACAGGTGCTCAGGTTGTCCCTGGTATCAGAATTCTGATCACTCACAAGGTTTTTGCTCGAACAATTATTTTAGGACGTTTTTAATCAATACAATCAAGACGAGAGTGAGAAAGAGAGATTGAGTGAGAAAGAGAAGTAACGATGTATCTGCTAATTGAGTAATCTAAACCGCAAATTAGCTTCCAGATTTGTTGAAGGAAGTTATCTTTCATCACAAGGCTCATACTGTCAAACTAATTAGCAGACAAACGAGGATGATTCATCATCCCTAAATGCCAACCTCTGGTTGCTGATTACCTTCCATGATCATGTTTTGGTTCAAATTTGTGTTTGTGAATCATGGAGCATCCTATACTACCCTTCCCAGAGCCTCAGTGTATCAGTAGGACTGAGGGCTCTCTCAGACTAGCCCTGTTGTTGAGGCTCCAGGCTGGGGGAGAGGAGCTTGTGTTCAGCCCTGTGTTGGAGGCTCCAGGCTGGGGAGAGGAGCTTGTGTTCAGCCCTGTGTTGGAGGCTCCAGGCTGGGGGAGAGGAGCTTGTGTTCAGCCCTGTTTTGGAGGCTCCAGGCTGGGGGAGAGGTGTCAACTCAGTTCTCTAAGCCTGGTTACAGAGGAAACTGAACAGTTCAGTATGTCTCCTATACCAAGCCTCTGGGCACACACACACAGCCCAGCCTAGTTTTTGGGCACTTGTGTGGTAACAAAAGTCTTCCTGCCATGTTACACTGCTGTACTCTCACTGCTAAGCTCCTTACCACCAACACCCCACCCCCCCCACACCCACCCCCCCACCCCATAACCCCCACCCACCCAAACACTCACACAGAGCCACATGGGGCTCGTGTGACATCACACCCTGCTGCTGGTCTTGTGTCTGTGAGTGGAAGCATTGTGTTCCTTCAACCTTACTCACACCACGACCATTTTTCCTCACACTTCTTACACCAGAACCATGTTCCTCATGTTCCATCAACGCCTCACACCAGGCCCTTGTTCTTCCAATCCTCCTCACAACAGATCCCTTTTTCCTGCAACGCTCCTCGCTGCTCCAGGCTGTCAGAGCTGTTGCCACACAGTGCTTTCTAAAGCCCCTCCGGGGCTGTATCCAAGACTAATGATGAGGGAGCAGTAGGAGGGCTGCTGGTTAACCTACTGAGTGTTTCAGTGCTCTGGGATTTTGGTGCAGTAATAGTGTACATGTAGGTGCTGTGAGTGTGTGTGTGCGAGTGTGTGTGTGTGTGCGTTTGTGTGTGTGTAACTGTCATGGTGTGTTTTTGTGCTAGCATCAGTACAGTGTGTGTTCGTGATGTGTATTTCATTGGTGTGTATTGGTAAAGGTGTGTGTTCCCGTGTGTTTAGCCATAGTGCAGGACCGCTCATTGAAGAGGATATGGGCCATCGTCGTGGTGATGTGTGGCGTTGTCCTATTCGACTTCGCTGCAGACTTCATCGATGGCCCGGTGAAGGCCTACCTGTTTGATGTGTGTTCTTACCAGGACAAGGAGAGAGGCCTACACTACCATGCTCTGCTCACAGGTGAGGACCCTCACACACCCATACACACACACACATTGATGTATATATACACACATATACTAAAACACACATACACAGACATGCATGTCAATTTTCACACATATACGTGAACACATAAACACATGCACATACATATTTTCACACAGGTACACACACAGTTAGACAGTAGTGGATTTCTGGCTGAAGCAAGCCAGCACCACTCAGGCTGGTGGTGAGCGTGCTCAGTAGATCCTAATCCTGCCAGTGGCCAGTCACGAGTTCGAGCTGAGAGAATGTGGACCACCACATGACCTCCAGCTCTGGAATGTGGAAGAGTATGTTTGATGATGTTAGAGACACAGAAAGAGGGTAAGAGCGAGAGGGTAAGAGCGAGAGAGAGAGAGAGAGAGAGAGAGAGAGAGAGAGAGAGAGGAGAGAGAGAGAGAGACAGAGAGAGAGAGAGAGAGAGAGAGAGAGAGAGAGAGAGAGAGAGAGAGAGAGAGAGAGAGAGAGAGAGAGCGAGAGCGAGCGACAGACAGACAGACAGACAGACAGACAGACAGACAGACAGACAGACAGAGAGAGAGAGAGAGAGAGAGAGAGAGAGAGAGAGAGAGAGAGAGAGAGAGAGAGAGAGAGAGAGAGAGAGAGAGAGAGAGAGAGAGAGAGAGAGAGAGAGAGAGAGAGAGAGAGAGAGAGAGAGAGAGAGAGAGAGAGAGAGCGAGCGAGCGAGAGAGAGCGAGAGAGAGAGCGAGGCGAGCGAGCGAGCGAGCGAGCGGAGCGAGCGAGCGAGCGAGCGAGCGAGCGCGAGCGAGCGAGCGCAGAGCGACAGAGACCAGACAGACAGACAGACAGAGAGAGAGAGAGAGAGAGAGAGAGAGAGAGAGAGAGAGAGAGAGAGAGAGAGAGAGAGAGAGAGAGAGAGAGAGAGAGAGAGAGAGAGAGAGAGAGAGAGAGAGAGAGAGAGAGAGAGAGAGAGAGAGAGAGGAGAGAGAGAGAGAGAGAGAGAGAGAGAGAGAGAGAGAGATGAGAGAGAGAGAGAGAGCGACAGACAAAGAGAGATAACGAGAGAGAGCTCTGAGTGTGTGGGTGTGGGAGAGAGTGTGTGCTTAGTGGATGTGTAAGAGCGATGTCTCTCCCCTTGATTTCTCTCCTGGTCCTTAGTGTGCAGCCAAGTCTCACACCTGTGGCTAATGAACAGACACCCCTTACAGAGAGGAGACACACACTCACACATCCTTTGATATAGCATGAGCTCACCGATGGGCCGCATTAGACATGCGTCACATCGTTCGTTCGTTCGTTTGTTCTTGTTAGCTGAGCGTGTTTGATAAATTCATATTTGTTCTGCCGCCTGAGTCACCTCTATGCCAGTGCATGGAGAAGATTTTCCGGATAGTCATTATCTATATTCCTGTCCATCTGTTCACCTTCCCGCCAGCTGAGACATCTGCTACTAGGCCTCCGGTGCAATGTGTGTTTGTGTGCGTGCGTGTGCAGTCAGGCATAGTCAGTCTTCAGAATAGACACAGAGAAGTTTATGCGCCTGAAGGTAGTAAATGCATAGGACTGGGGACTGCCCTCATCCTGTTGTGATGATGACATGGTGTATTTCTGTGCACCTCAGGAGTGGGGTGTAGGAGGGTTGGGGGAGTCCTGTGGAAGGGTTAGAGTTGTAGGAGCAGGTGTGACAGTAATATGGTATTTCCCCTGCAGGTCTTGGGGGGGCGTTTGGCTACCTGGTGGGGGCCATGGACTGGGGCCACTCTGTGCTGGGCAAGCTCCTGGGCTCTGAGTACCAGGTCATCTTCTTCTTCTCTGCCCTCACCTGGGGCGTGTTCCTTACCGTGCACCTCTTCAGCATCCCTGAGAGGCCTCTGGGGACGGACTCTAGTTCCGAACCCTCCAGGGCCCTGCTCCTGCTGGGGACCCACGACAGCAACTACGGAGCCCTAGCCAAGGAACCCCTCATGGGCCCCGGTGATCTGCGGCCCCGCTCCTTCTCTGCTCTGGGCGAGGCCAACTCTGTTACCTCCAGCGTCAAGCAGCCTATTAAGGAGGTGAGGTGGTTCGGGGCTGGGATATGGTGGACATTGTGTTAGAATCACAGTTAGGGAGGGAGTCTATGTGTGTGACCAGGACACAGAGAGGACGAGGTCACCTTAGTTACAGAAGTGAACACAATATGATGGGGAGACTCATTAGCAATGACCCACTTGCAGATTATAATGCCATGTAAATACACACATACACACACACTAACATACACATACACACACACACACACTTCTGGGCCTGATTACCTGATATACTGTACACAACATTCACAATGGTCTAATGGTAGAGCTGCGATGCCTGAAAGATCTCCTTTTACACCTCTCTGTTCAGCACAGGTGTAAAAGCTCATCATTGAAAAGAGAATGGCTTTGGAGGACTGTTGACTCATACTGTGGATATAATGGATCTTTATGTCCTTTATTCATGTCCTTCCTTAGATGTGAGGTGATTAACTTCTAGAAGGCTCTATCAATAGACCTGTATCAGTGAGACACATAGACTGAGATTTTGGAACTAAGTAATAATAATAATTTATTTAATTTATAACGCACATTCTGAATCTCAGAGTGCCACAGTACATAGTAAAACAGTTAAAAACAAACTATAATAAAATAGATTTAAAAAGTAAGAAACGCCTTTCTGAATAAAAAGGTTTTTAGGCCAGTCTTAAGTAAGTAAGGGGGACTGTCCCAACACTACGGTCACGTGCGAATGCTATGAGGCTAATTGAAGGAATTTGGGTTCTTGCTCATGCAATTTACCCGGAAGTTGGTGGAACCAGCTCCACCATGTGGGTGGAATATTAAATGATTGACTAATTTGGCTCATCCCTTTAACCAATGTGACAATGCAAATGGTGATTGTGTGAAAATAGAAGAGTGACTATGGAGCGCTTGAGACAACCTGACTTCACTGGATTCACTGAGGCCAACACTGCTCTCTCTTCAGAACGCACCTGAGGTGCAAAAACAACATGTAGGACATTTTGTACATGAACATATGAACAGACTATGAATACTGATTTTGTTCATTTGTTCTGGTATTTTCTCCTATATTATCTGGAGACATACTATCATTGTCGTATGAGATGGCCAACCTGCAGCCCCTCCTCTAAACTTGCATAGAAGCACATGGATGAGACTTCGGCATAGGCAGTATGAAGGTGATGACAAAACAGTTTTTTGAACACACAAAAACTCAGACAAACTTTGGATTCTCTTTTAACTTCATGGATTTATCATTTTGTCTCATCTGGTTAAAGAAAATAAATCCCTTTTTTGTTGCATTCTACCTGGATTTCTCTAGAATCTCTTGTCTCTGGAATGTTCTGTGGTGCGTCTGAAACGACATACGCCCAGTCATTGGTAGTGGCTTACAGTCTGTTCAAGGCACAACACACTCGCAATGATGTCTAGTGCAATGGAAAATCAACATGTACAAGCACAAACACACCACACCAAAAAAAAACACAAACACGTGCTCTCTGACCCTCCTCAAGGAGATCTATTATACTCCCGTATATCCAGTATTAAGACTTCCCTTGAATGTCCACAAATGATATTCCTTCTGTGTATTCAATTTCCAGACTTCAAACGAAGGAATAGCTTTCGGGCTTTCACACCTTAATGTAGGCTTAGTGTCTAAAATAGATTTCAAAATGTTTGGTTTCAGGACTGAAATATTCGTCCACACAGAGGCAAGGTGGAAAGGTGCTGAAATATTTCCATGTGTGTGAGAAGGTAGATTACTCTATTTGTGTGTCCTGTGTGTGTGTGTGTGTGGTAGGTCCAGAAGAGGATGACCTTCAAGTCTCTGCTCAAGGCCATGGTGTCCATGCCCAGTCAGTA